>NC_051155.1:174117955-174153241 GCF_013339745.2 Dermacentor silvarum
CTGTGTTGCTATCGCATTCATTGGCTTCTTCGCCCTTAGGGCGAACTGTGACATTTTTTTTCACTGCAAGTTTTTTCACTTGGGAAGATGTTTTTGGAGGTTATGCACTGATACACTGGTGCTGACAAAATTGAAAACTCAATGATCAATGACAAACTGGAAGAAAATAGTAATGCATTTTTATTAGCGCTGCACATAAAACGGGTACATGTTTAAAAGAAAACTACATACAAGTGAAATCCAAACAGCAGAATAGCAGTGCCATCCCCACCACTAATACATAAACCCCGCAAAGACAAAGTTAGGCATGCATCTAGCAATAAATACAAATGTAAGCAAAGATAGGGTTACAGCTATAATTAAAAAAGTTTAGCACAGTGACTTCCACCAAAATCTGTAAGGTGTTAATAAATGAAAACAATGTCACCGGTGTGACAGAACTATATTGTAACCTGCCTCTGAAGCCTTCTAAATAAACTAAACAGCAGCAAAGTACAAGGATTTATAATAATAAAACACACTGCATAGTTATATCACAGTTTTTTATGTTAGTTCAGACATGCTAGATATAAAGGAAAAACAAAAGAAAAAATGTGGGTCAGCTTTTGCACACAGAAAAGGAGGTATGGTGACTAGCATATACAAGCACAAATTCTCTTCATTACAAAAGCTTGCAACCATCTAACCTTTGACGCATGGTAACAAGTGACAGTGAAGCCTCTCAACTGCAACATGAGTAAAATCTTTCCAACTTACAAAAGTAATAATTTCAAGGCCTGAAAGTATGTGAATTGAGTTCACATTTACATTTTTCGCCAAGATCCACAGTGAAAATGAACAATATCTTCGAGTTGCACCTGGGGATGTTATCTGGTAGGCCGGGGCTAATTTTCAGTGTTTGGTGTAGCTCCAATTTGTGTTTACAAAAGCCTTACAAGTATGGTTTAAATATTCAGCCAAAGCACATCATAGTAGTGCTTTTTTTACATTAATCTCTCATCAAATGCAGACACAATTTTACATTTGTTTATAAGCACTTTCACATGGTCTGGATTTCTATTTTTAAATTAAATCTAATATCCACCATGCATCGTAAATAAGTATTGTCTATTGTACATGTAGTGCTTCTGTGCAGACATGCAATTCTAAGGTCGAAAACCACTGTTTATTGCGACCTGCTTTGTGGAAGGAAGCCAAATAGCCTGCGGAAGATGGCTCCATCGGTCATACTGTGGTCAGACGGAATCGCAGACGAACCCTGCCACATCTGCTCGAATGCTGCCTTTTCGCCTGTAAGCAGGTAAAAAAAAAAAAAGAACACGAAGCACATATTCCACTGATCAACAGAGTTCTCCAGCACCTCTTTTGTCAATGCAATGAGACTGAGTTTCTCAAGACACATGGCAGAATAAGTGTAATCTTCCAGCAAAAAACTTTATATCACATAATGCTGTAGCCTGCTTCAATTTCATTTTCATATTTTAATCTCCCTCAACCACTGGCCGTTTCAACATGAACACATTGTTTTATGCTGCACCCTTTAACAAAGACAGTGTTTGTGGTTGCTCTAAGCCATACAGGCTGCTATTGGCAAAAAGCCAGTTAGTATGGCTTTGATGGTGTTTGAACATTTTCAAACACAATGTAGCCGTACTGCAGAGAAGTATCATCAGCATAAATCCCCGAATATTATATTTCATCCAGGTTTACAGAGAAGTTGAGCAAATGTCTCCTCTGTATGGACAAACTGGCCTCGGCATTAAGGTCTTCATCGACTCCTCCACATGGAGCACAGTGCTGCTCCTTGACCTAAGAAGATACCTAAGCTGCAATAATGCTACTCTGTGATTCCTGCAGCAAGGAGTCATTTGAGAAAACATGCCTACACTCCAATGCATTCAAGTACAGACACTCGGGTGGGACTGCCCAAAGTAATTTCGGAGCAATTTTTGGAGCAAGCAAAATTGCATTTAGGAGCAGTTTGGTGGCGCAGAGAAAATTGCATTTTGGAGCAGCTTAGAGGAGAGTAAATTTCATTTTGGAGCAGTTTGGAGCAGGCCAATCTGAATTTTGGTGGAATAATGGAATATGGTAGCACAATTCAAAACTATGATGAACAGAGAATAGACCAACACAAAGTGCAAAGTAGAAGCACGCTTTGTAGCAATAGCGTACTAGAACATGGAAGAGTGGGTCGAGCAGCAGCACGCAGCATGTTTCGTGTAAGCCTAAAACATCGTTGGCACTACGATCGAACTATATATTCCCGTGCCGACGCTCATGATGATAGTTGAAAATGCTCTAAAATTATGCTGGACAATCGACGCGTTAACATAATTTCTGGGTCACCATATGTATCCGCAGACCCCGAGAGCCGCACTCAACCCTGGGCAGGTATAACGTAAAACAATTCTAATCTGTCTTTGTTGAGCAATTATATATGGACACTCCAGGCGCATTTCTGCTGTCGTCGTCATCGCCGTTATGTTCCATGTAAAGTTCAGGGGCGATAACATCACCGCGTGTCGTATGCTGTATGTGCGAGTGAAAGGGTGAGCCGACGATGGCGGCTCAATCTCGCGCACGCGCGCAAGGAAGAAAAGTGGGGAAGAAGCACGCTGTCTTTGGCCGCGCACAAGGCACCATGAGGGAAGGGGAGGGGGGCGGTCTCCGGTGGCGGCTGCGTATGGCACGGCAGCACGGGCCCTATCTTGAAAGCGCGTGCTTGAAAGCGATCTGCGATGGGGACACAGTGCGAGTGCTCAAAGCTTCGTGCACGCTGTGTTTTCGCCACTTGGTTCGCGTTGAAGCGAGAGGCAGCACGAAGGTCAATTCGCTTGCTGCTGATGCCGCGCTTCCTCACTTCAGCGTTTTGATAGCGAGTTTCCGTGGTCATCGAGTGTTAAAGTTAGAATTTAGTTAAAAGCGAATGTTTACAAGTTTCTACGGCTAATAAACCTGCTAACCTTATTTTGTACAACTGTCTACTAATTTGCTATCACAATCGATGCTTCACCTTTCGGGTGAAACTGCGACTTTTTATTCGAATTCTGCCATTAGCCCTTCGCGATATGTCAAAATGACTGAGGAGGCCTCGCCCATATGGGCATAAAAACAGATTGGAATATTTTTATGGCATACTGGCCGTGCCGCGCCACTCGGCCCACTCAACCGTATTCTAGTACACTCTAAAAACAGCGGCCCTGGCCATTTCGACAGCATGCCATAGAGTTAATATTAGTATATTAACTCTATGCAGCATGCAGTGAGAAGAGCCGGGAGTGGCCGTGCGCGCGCGCCGGCCACTTGTTGGAAGCGCCGGAATGACGAGTGTTACAAGCGCGAAAATCACGAGAAACTGCGCGGGAGGCGCTGTCGTGCGGTCTGCAGAATGTGAACGGCCGCACTCTTTTTCGGAGAATGAATCCGCTCGCTGTGCGCGGCCACTGCCGGAGCACAAATGCCGAAGCCGTTCTGGTGCAGCGTGGCGCAATTTCGGTCAATTTTCTGTGTTTGGCGCAGGAGTCCCACCCCTGGAAACTGAGAGTACTTCGTAGCAAAATTTTCTACCAGGAACCACCGTGACATTTTATTCAAGTGCAGTAACCACTCTGATTGAGTAGTGGGCTGGCATCCACTTTATCGAGTTGAGATGGAGTGTCGAGTGAAGGGGCGTCCCAGAGTACCGATAATCTATTTTTCTTTTTTTTTTCTTTTGTAAAAGAAAAAAAAACAAAAAGGAAAATAGATGTAGCATGATGTGTGTAAAAGGTGTAGCATTACCAAATCAGCAACGTTAGTCAGTAGGTTACATCTACTGACTCTCTCTAAAGCATATCTGCTGCTTACAAAAAATTCGTGTATAAATTCTTTGCCAGGTTTTCACACTAGAGCAGCAAACACACAAAAGCAAAATTCAACTTGCCTTCATCCATGTTTATGTACTGTTCCTGTATTTCTGTGACTCCGTCTGGTCTCTTGATGGTACGAACAATCATAGACCGCTCACCCAGGCTCCGGCGCTCTGTAACTTCCTCATTGCCTTGGGCATCCCTGACAACTGTGCGTTCTTGAATTTTCTACAAGAAACACATCAAGGCAACGAGGAGAAATAAATTTTAATTTGCAGTGGTTTACGAGTCCTTCAATCAAACAAACAAAAACATCTGCGTGTTAACGGTTAACTAGCAAGGTTAGACTTTATTTCAGCTTGCTGCCAAAGACAATGCAAGTTAGAAGAAAAAAATTAAGGCCTTGTCAAGATTAAAAAAAATATATATATGTCATGTGATATTGCCAATAGTAGTTCTAGGATATTATAAACAATCTTATGTTGAAGCACACTATATTTAGTTAACTGTTCACAGAGCATTAAGCATGAAAAGGATCTTCTGCAGACTTCCTGGTTGGTGCTAAGAAGCTCATTGTGCTTGAGTTACTTGTCTTGCTGGGCACAAGTTCACCCAATAAAGAGTTAAATTTGCAACTCACAGTTTTGACACTGTGTCGTTCTTTGCCGTCATTGCCACATGACAATATACAAGTCTGACTTTTTCTTTTCTTTTTTTTACCCAACCAGGTGATGTTGCCTTAGAAATGAGAAAATATTTGATATTAGATTCAATATTCGGTGTTTTTTTTTCTCGAATATTCATGTTTGAGTCAGGAATTCGAAGCGTCACCCTGAACCATCCAGCCAGCCGCAGGCTACAAAACCTGCCCCTGGAACACGGACTTCTACCTGACCCGACCAGGAAAATCGTGGCCAAGTCAGCAACCACGTCATGGCAACCAGTGTACTTTCCATGCAGGACGCTTTCAACTATGCTTTAAATTCTGCATACAGAGTAAACATAAGTGATTTTATCAATTCGCCAAGCTTTGCGTGTGCGTACGAAAAGTGCAAGAGGCAGCACAATGACAACTGGGAGCGTGTTGTATTTGTACTTTCCGTGTCTGCCGATCCACAATGAAATCAGTACAAGCTTGTCGTCCATCGCCTCCAAGATACCCAAATCTGAGAGGCCACATGCCATCGCGCCTGTTTCTCAACTTTGCCAATAGGTGGCGCAGCCATCCCGGAAGTTTCTCTCATTAGGCCTCGATGCGTTCAAAACGACAAGCGATCTCAAAAAGTCTGCAAGGTTATTCATAATACTATGTCGTCTAGTGGCCTGAGACTAAGCGAAAGCCGTTTACGCCGTCATTTGCTACGAATTAAGTGAATTCTACAAAAGCAACGCCAAATTCAGTTCGAAGTGAATGGCCGAAACCGTCGCTATGTTTTTACGTTAACTACGTAAACCACGTAATGATGGTAACGCTAAATCTGAGAAATAGTGTGCATACGCTAAATGCTATGGGTGACTTAGTGTTCTGTGCATGCTCATTTTGATCCCACTATTTGGCTAAGCCCGCTATTATGCTAAATATGCTAAACTAAAGCTGTCTAATGTTACCAGCCTAGTTCACATACCCCGTTGTGTGAAGAGAATGTGCGCAGTGAACTGCTGCTGCCTCCCCAGTCAGGAACCTGCTGAGGTGCCTCAAAAGGGACTGGGGCCAACAGGCTGTCCAGGCCACTCCTGGCCACATGCTCATCCAGATCTGCATTCATGAACGGACACCGTCATAATAGTCATACCAATTTGCTGCGGTGTGACTACCTGTGACATTGCAGTGGTGTGGTAATACAACACTAGACAGAAATGTCAACTAATTTCAGACTGGTAGAGTAATCTTTTCAAAACACCATTTGAAGTTCCTTGGTAGAAAAGCGTCTCCGGTGAAAAAAAAAAAATCAAGGCCAAACTTCTGCTTTGGATTTAGCGCTACACTCATGACATTTGGGCGAGGTCACAAATTCCAGGTATTTTTGCATATTAGGGTCATTTTTGGGGCAGGGAATGTTACTGAGAGTTGCCTTTTTCACTGCTTACTTTAAGTGCAACATAATCATTCTCGCTCAATAAACAATTAACTAGCCTGGATTAGACACTGTCGGCACGAAATTGTCAAGGTGGTGTTGTTGCATGTAATTTTTTTTTTTTTTTTCATCACTGCTGGCTCATTAAGCCCCCACTCTGGACCTGTAAGTTGGATGGTATTCTTGCATTCGGTATGTATGATTAACAGATCTAGCCTAACTCATGCCTTCCCTTTGGTACACCTTTGTGCACTGTTCCTTAAACCAATCTAATGGCACCCCTGGGTTACTTCAGAGAGGTTAAAGGAATCCACTGGGATCAACTTAAAGATGTGGCACTCATGAGTGCTGTCTATCGAAATTGCGAAGAACAGGTGCAGCAAGGTACTCGCAGCAATCTGTTTATGTGAGACTGTGTTAGCCACATTACTCCGGAGTAGAATAACATGAAACAGGGTTGATGTTGGACAGTATTTGCGACTTCAACCATTGTCAAACAAACCTGATTTCAGCATCCTCGTTTCTGGTAGTAACATAACCTTTCTGTTTGATTATATGTGGCCAGTGATATCTAAAGCTCCACAAACATGACTTTGACACCTGCCAATGTGAAATGCTTTAGTTGTTATGAACCTGGCTTAAAATGTGTTGTTCTGGGCATGATTTTACATTACATAGTTCCGAATGTCTTGCGAGTGTGTCAATTGGTCCTTGATGTCACAATTTGAGAACTGCTGCCTCGAGGGACACCAAAAATATCAAGTCTGGCTACATATACAGATTGCACTGCTAATTCACTTTATTCATATTAAATGTAGAGTAACCTAAAATTCTGTTGAAGACTTATGGCAATTCCCAATGATGTAACAGATACTGCCAATAACAGGATGAAACCAGTTAAATGTTGATTACAAAGAAAAAGGCATTCTGCCACATTTGTCCACTTTAAGGAGTTCGACCTAGCATATCTTGTAGGCTTATCCTGAAAATAAAGAAAATGACTTGCAAGCAATAAAGACAAAAAAAAATTTCAGCGCCCCTTTCTTAAAGAAAGATGGTTGAACGCCAAGCTTTCGCCTATGCAAACTGTATCAAAGTCCGAGGCCAATGACCACGCAACGAACCCAAGAAATGCTGAGCGATCCAATGCGATGCATATGTCATTTGATCGCTTGTTTAGGATTGTATTATTGCGATAGCAATTATATGGACACTGCAAGCACATTTTTCCGTCACCCGTGAGGTTCCATATGAAGCCAACGGCGATAAAACCGTCGCCGCGTGCTGTGTGTGCGAATGAAAGCATGCGAGGGTGAGCCAACAACCGCAGCCTAATCTCGCGCACGCGAGAGCGGAAGGCGGCCAGAAGCGTGCGCGGTCTTCGTTCATGCGCAAGGCACACCGAGGAGGTGACGGAGGCGGTAGGGGGGTGCATTCTGCTCTTGCGGCTGCTTCTCACAAAGCAGCTGCGCGGGCACCTATCTTGAAAGCAATCTGCAGTGTGGCCGAAGTGTGCGCCCACGGGGGGCCTCATCTTCAAAGCAATTTGCGATGGGTACAAAGTGCCTGCGCTGAGTGCCGATAGCATCGTATGCGCTGTGCTTTCGATGTTTAGTTTGCGTTAAGGCGAGAGCCAGCGCGAAGATCAATTTGCTCGTTTTGACCGCGGTCATCGAGCGAGATGTGTTCATGTTTACCTGTGTGCGCGTGGCAATGTGCTTGTTTATTTAGTTAGTAAGCAAATATGTACAACTTTATATGGCTGATAAAAACTACTATCCTTACTTCGTATACCTTGTCTACTAATTTGCTATCGCAATCGATGCTCCGCCTTTTGGGCGAAAGTGCGACTTTTCTTTAACGTTGAAGTTGAATGAAGACGCATTTCGTTAAGTTGCATAGCCTTTATTTTAGATCATGTAGCCGTTGATTTAACGCACACACTCACACTTTTCACCGACTGCATGCCGTTGCCGATACGGGATCAGCCTTATGGCCGCGCTCGCGCCTACGCTCGCGTATGGCCATCTCTTCTTCTGCTATGCACTGCACCCGCGGCCTACCCATAGTGACGGCCGGGAATGCATTATGTGACGCGCATAATGCAATGCAGCTATATACGGTTCGTCTGGGTAGCTTGGCGTTGCAGATCCCATTGTTCTTATCGGTACAACTGGTAAACTGTAGTGTTCTACGATTCTGTGCACAGATAGTTCCATTGTGTAAATTGGCTTTCCTGCACTGCATTTTCGGCACTCACGGATGCATCAGTGAGACATAGAAAGCTTCACTTTAAAAAAGAAAAACTGGCAGCATGTGCATACAGCCAACAGTTTCTCCTTCCTGAACATATTTTATTTTGAGTTTTGTTCTTTTAGCTCGTTCCTATACCATTAGGAATGATATTACTGTGTCTTCCATTCTGCTTAGCACAAACAGCTGAAGTGTGAATCAGCACTTCCAGCAACAACAGCGAAACCTCATCATCACAACCATAGGTCGGCATATGTACCCACTCGTGAGTACACTGACTCGTACTCGCTCCACACTCATTTCACTAGCACTACAGCGTTAGTGAGTGAGTGCGTGCAAGGATGAATGGAAATGACAACGAACGTGAGTGCCCACAAGTGTGAGTGAGTACATAGCCTACAAAAAATATTGGTGAGTGAGTATATTGGCTTTTTCTGCCAGCCTATTATACAGCATCAGTAGCTTTCAGTTCAATCCTGTCCCCTTGGGTTAAGCAGCGCAATGTCGAAGCCACTACACCACCCCAGCGGGTAAATTTGCACCAGCCTGACCCCTGCACTATTCATACCAAAAGATATTCACAACATGGAAAGTATGCATACTGCACAAGACCACAGCTCAATGTTGCACAAACACTAATATATCTCTTAAAAATTATCCATTATTATGCATTAGTGATTACACAAGGGAGAATGCAGGGATGGTGGGGAAGACACAAGTTGTCAATCTGTGACTGCTTTCAAAAATGGCACTTACAATACAGACATCCCAGTAATATTTCAGTTCGCAAGCTCAACATTCTGAAATTTTCGGTCTAGTCTGAAGTTTTGGAATGATCTGTGGGCACTAAATTTCGTGACATTATGTGTTACTGCTTAAACTCAAATTGCTCACAGGATAGACCTTTTGTGATTTGTAGGCCATGCATGAAAATCACAAGAAGGTATTTACAGTACTCCATGTCTTACCTATGTCCTTATATGGAACCTCCTCTGGCTGGGCAGGTCCAGGGGGAAGGTTAGGAAACTGTAAAAAAAATTATTTTGTTACCATATGCCAGACCTCTTCACGTATCACGCTGATCTGAAATTCCTGCGCCAACCAAAAGAATGAGTTCTCACAAGGAAAATGTGACGCTGACCATACAAAATAAGAATAACATACAAATAATAATAATGTTAATTATGGGGTTTTACGTGCCAAAACCAGTTCTGATTATGAGGCACGCCGTAGTGGGGGACTCCGGAAATTTGGACCACCTGGGGTTCTTTAACGTGCACCTAAATCTAAGTACACGGGTGTTTTCGCATTTCGCCCCCATCGAAATGCGGCCGCCGTGGCCGGGATTCGATCCCGCGACCTCGTGCTCAGCAGCCCAACACCATAGCCACTGAACAACCACGGCGGGTATACAAATAATAATACAATAATACATAATAAATAATAACAATACAATACATAATAAATAATAATAATACATAATAAATAATAAGAAGAAATAATACAAATAAGATGAGGATTTGTTCTATGCAATTCCGCAAGGCGAACTTATGGGAGCAGTAAAAGAGCGCATTACTGAGTTTAATAATGAACATAGGTTTGTCTTGCAGTGTGGCATTTCCCTTGAGGCCTTCTTGGAATTACTGGGCATGTATTTGTCATCCACATATGTGTGCTGGCGAGGGCAGCAATACATCCAGAAGTCAGGGGTGTGCATAGGATCTAGGGTGGCCCCTACCGTCAGCAACATCTTCTTGGCTAAAGTGGATAGGGCTTTTAACAAAACAGTCGGTAGTATGGCTTCCCGTGTCTTTCGTTATGTCGATGATTACCTGATTTTTGTAGGCGGAAGTAGGCGGAAGTAAGCTTTTTGTACGCGGAAGTGAAGGAAGCTTGTTGTAGGTCGGGGCTGGGCCTCAACTTTACTATAGAACTTCCCCATGAGAGTGAATTGCAATTTCTAGACATACGTCTTCGTTTCGAGTTATTCCATACATGCTGGTTTTATCGACGAAGGTCCCATAAGTCCCACCTCAATTTTTTCCTCGAGGCATTCAAAGATTGTAAAGAGTGGAATTGCGTTGTCGTGCATTGATGCAGCACTACAGAAGTCATGCCCCCATGTAGGAACAGAAAGTGTTAGTTTCCAAGTGACTAGACTGATGAATGCTGGATACCCAAAATTTTTAATTGGAGCAACCTGTGATAAATTAGTAAGGAAAGTTAAAAGTGGTGGTGTGCACACACCCCGCACTAATAACAAGGAAAAAAGAGCGTTTGCTGTGATTCCGTACCAACCCAATGTTGCACACAATTTGAAGAATGTAGTGCAGCGGTATGGGTCAGCGTAGTATTCTCAGCCCCTCAGAAAATGTCGGGTTCGTGTGCTAGGGTAATGAATGTGATTGACAAGGCATCTAACCACAGCCCTTTTGTCTGCAAGATTGAGCATAAGCAAGGGTCAACCTTTGTCCCCTCTGCCTGCACAGTGGTGTATGAATTTCCTTTTTCTTGTGGGTGTGTATACATCGGTCAGACAGCTAGGTGTATTAATTTTCGGCTGAAAGAAAATAAAAAAAATTGCACTTCAGATGGTTATTCCCACGTGGCTAAGCATTGCAATGACTGTCAAAATCTAAATAAGGAAAGTTGCCTTCCACTTCTTAAACAAACTAGAATTTTGTACCGTCATAGGGACCGTAGTACTAGGGAACTGTTTGAGGCATTTGAGATAAAAACTACAAGTGGGTGTGTAAGCGAACCTTCAATGTCACTAGCTGATTGCGGGATAGGGTTTTTACATGCTACTGTGTGACGTCAACTTATACTCGGTTGGATGGCCAATCAGATGTATTCATTTTTTTGCCTCTGTATATATGTCCATTTTCACCCATTAAACATTCAGTTGCGAGTCTGCGCACATCTTGTCTGCCTCGTGTTTTGTCTGTGTGGGTTAGCGCAGTTAAGAATATATACCATACACCACAATAAACCTTTCAGTAGCGAGTTCAGTGCTGCTGGTGTGTCGTTGTATCTCTACATCCTGGCTTTTTATGTGCACTATATTATGAAGCATTACCAACTTGCCTAAGTCACAGTGTTTGTTAAACCACAGATAACTGTCCTCCCGAGATAATGCCGGGAATCCTGTTTTCTTGCACTGCAACTCAAGGTATCTCAAGCTCGCAATAAATTTCTGATTTCCGTGATCTAATTAAACTATATGCTGTGCCTTGGGACGTAGTTTCTGTATTAATTGGCACAAATGAGGTCCACAACGCCAATTGTGCCTCAATTATTCAAATTAAAACCTCAGAGAACAAGCAGTTGTGTTCTTCCTGTTAAATATTGCAAACTGGTGAAGCTCTAATTATTATGCAAATTATGACATTTGTTGGTACTGGTAATAAAATGGGAGTAAAAATTCAAGCAAGACTCAATGCTTTCCTGTGACTGTTCACTATGCAACTTCCATGCCCTTAGCCCACACACTGGTGGAACCCAAACTTTACATATGTTTCCTGATCACACACAAGAACTTACCCACTAGATCTGTGCTCTGAAAGTTTTTTAAGAAACAACATTCACCGGATGACGTTACCTTCGCGTTTAAAAAAAAAAAAAAAAAACATGCAAGTTCTCTATCTGAAATTACGAGACAACTAAAAAAATATTTCACTTCAAAAATAAGAAGATCCGAGGACACCTAACCACTTCTCATGAGTTGTGAATACGAAAGCATTAATGTCCAATAGAATGCCGCTGAGCGGTCCTTCGAGTTATGAACTCCTCCTAGGCAAGTGAGCGCATTGAGACCCTTGGCAGGTTTAGCCCAGTGGCTAAGACGCTCGGCTTCTGAGTGAGTGTGGGGTCATAGGTTCAAAACTCACTATCAGCAATGTTTTTGCTTTTCAATTTATTGTTTTTTTTTATACATTAATTTCTTTATAGCAATTACAGAGGCAAAGGTAGAACGCATGCGAGAGCTTGCGTAGACAAGGTACGCGCAGATAACAGAGGCTTCCGACAGCGAGGGTGACGTGGCGTCACGGCGATGCCCTCTCCCCTCACGCAACACCAACACCTTCTAGATAGCACAAGGCCGGTGCACTTAGATCCGCGACGTCATGCTACCTTGCCAGACTGCCGCAGACTCTAATGGGGACGCTTTCGTCACGCTGGGCTTTCAATGGAAATTTCGGTCCAAGTAAGTCCTAAAGCAGAGTACACAGGCCTGCTATTTAGGAGGCGCTGACCTGGCACGTCAGCAGGTGTTCCCTTTCGCCCGCTCTGCTCCGTCGAGGCGCGCACGTGACGTGGCGTCGCAGCCAATGGGAATTTAGGTGCCGTTTCGCTGCTACAGACGCCGGCTTTTTCGCCCAATGGGCCATTTGATGCTTTCGCATCAATATTCGAACCCCTCCAGAAACAGTGATACGTTTCGTGCAGTCGGCCGTCTACTATAAATTCACAGCGTATGACAAGGGCGCGGTTCATGGCAAGCGTCACTGAACGCAACAAATTTTGGACCCTTATTTGGTTCTTACCATATCTGGAGCTCCCAGGAACGGCTCACGGTAGTCCGGAACTTTGAGCATGTGATCACGCAGGTGGCCTGTCTCGCCAGGATCTTGTCCTACAGCGGGTACGTCGGTTCCTGCATTATATAGAGTACGTATACTTCACACGGCTGCTTCGGACAGCAATAAAAAATACCTGACCATGGGGGAAAGGAGGAAACTCAGTCAGTCCGAAGTTGCGGAAGACGCTGTCAAGGTGCCGGAACATATCCCACGGGTCGCCGAACATTGAGCCTTCGTATGGGTTGTCGTCCCGTCCGAAACCACCATTGTCCGCGTACGGCGGGTCTCCCGAACTACGTGGAAATAGCAACGCTTAGTTAATTTTTGACAATTTTGACTATAAGCTACTGAAACAATGACAGCTGCGAGCCAACATATGCCAGGCCAACGTTACTGAAACCAGACGCAGACAGCTCACCTCGGTTCCCTGCGCGGTGGAAAGCCCATGAAAGATCGAAAGAAATCGTGGAGGTTCATAGCGTCCAGGCGCCTCTCAGTATGCTGAAAGTGACGAAGTGCTCCCCTGACACATCAACGATCACCACCTGACGGCCTAGATTTTGAAGAACAGTAATTAATTAAAAGAGAACTGCGTGAACATCCGTCATCCGTGCAGAAATTTCTTGAATGATGCAATCGCGATGATGCTGCTGCTAGAGAGTCTTCGATCGGCTTGGCTCTCTCTGGCTTTGCGGACGATAGGAATTTGGGAATAACCAGCGGGCCAGCGAAGCTGCAGCTGCAGCCACGAAATGCCGCGGCGTCTGCTGCGACGGTTACTGCAGTTCCACGTAAAATGGGCAAAGGAGCTTTAGAAGGTAAATATCAGCATTTCACTACGTCTGCCCTTTACTATTTGGAATCGGCACCATGTGTTGTCATGAATTATCATACGATACCATTTTAGTTGGTCTATTGAGCGCAATGAGCATTGTAAACACATTCTTGACACTTCTTGTCAAGTCACTTCTTGACAGCCCCCTTCTTAACGTCTCGTGCAACAGGACCATCGTGATCACCGTGTCCTGTTCTAAAATGGGCGTTGTTGAGGACGGAAATCGAAGGCTTGTCGAGGAGGTCTACGGTAAACAAGTCAACTACCGGTGCTTTGTAGAATTGCGAGTGCCTGAGCAAGTGCTTTTACCCGCAGATTTGATAAAAGACATTCGTGATCCTGAGAAGCCTCACACACTGGAAGAGCTCGGCGTTGTGTCCGAGGAGGAGATAAGCGTCAGCACTGATCGAGACGCGTACAGTTATGTGAGCGTCACTCTAATACCGACCGTGCCTCATTGCCACCTCGCTGCTATCATTGGTGAGCAGACAAGCACTATTTCGACTTTGAAACTTACCTTTTTTTTTCCCGTTTATTTACGCAGGGCTCTGTGTAAGGACAAAGCTTGAGGAAAACTTACCTTACAATTTCAAGGTGTGTAGCATTACATTACATACTGCCCTTCGTTAAAATTGTTGCTACTACTAAAAATTAGCTAAACGGTGACAAAGTGTAGCTACATAGTACGTTTATTGCACGGAATATTAAACCGTCATTTTCACCGCTAGCTTCAACACAGCAGTAAGAGATGCTGAAGTGTAGTCAGCTCAGTGCACCTCATTACTAATGGATGCGCAAGTATAGTGTACTAGAATGTGGTGTCTAGTAAACTCTATGCATAAGTCATAGAAAAATAGTCTTTTTTTTTTTTTTTTTCAGCTCGATATCTTCATCAAGGAAGGTTCCCACACAACTGCTGCTGAATGTAAGGCAATCACTCCTGCCTAATTGAGAGCTGTTCCCACTGCAGCACATGTATACAAACTCTTTTTGCGCAGGGACTGGACAATATGTGTTCAGTTACAGATAATGTAACTGTGTATAAATGGAATATAGAAAACTCCCATTTTTAGCAATAGCTGAACATGCAGTGATGCCAAATTTCACTTGCCTTTGCAGTGAGCAAGCAGATCAATGACAAAGAAAGAGTAGCCGCAGCAATGGAGAACAAGAACATTAAAGACATGGTGCAGAGCTGCGTCTCCTACGAGACCATGTAAAGTGCATCCTGGACTCTTCAGCTTCGCTCAGATGTGACCACTAAACGTTTACTTTCCTATTTCAGTCAGCTGCAACTATAAGGCGACGAGAAAATTTTTCATGTGTGATGTTTTTGCGGCCATGTCTTAATATTAAATGCCACAAATTGTTCACATTATTGGATAAGTCTTGCCTTCTTGAACTGTGAAGGAGGTAGGCAGCTGCTGATGGTAAATGCCAATCTGAATATACAGCTTGTGCACATACTTACCAAGCCATGTAATACAACAATACAATTTAACAGACATTTAATACAAGAAGCACTTGCCAAATGCAGCAGTGAACAAGATGAAGAGACTTGTGAACAAAACGTTTTGTGAACCCAGCCTGCAATATACAAGTGCCTGCAGCACCTTGTTTTTGGCATGGGCACTTGCTAGTCAAGAAAGGCACATGCATCAGGTTGTGCCTCTCACAGTGAGACTCAAATTGTAGTTTTGTTGCAAATCATGTCCATGCATGAAATAGAGGGACACTGTTTACTATCTCCCATTTGTCACAGTGACCTAAACACTTTAAAGCATGGGCATATTTGTCTATCAGCCAGTGTGGCCTTTTTTTACGAGATTCCTTCAATCGCATGAGAATGGGGCCTGGGCCATCCAGTTACTACCAAGACATTCTTGGCAAAGATACAAACTCACCGACTTCACTCAACATTGGCTTCAACCCTTCAGCATTCAGCAAGTACAAGATTTATTTCTACCCCAGAAGTCACATTCACTAACTGCCACACACACCAACCACATTTAGAAGGTTGGCTCACTCCAGCCTCCAAGTACAGGCAAACATGTCAAGAGCTGTCCTGGATTGATAGGACTTGACCCTACATTGATGCAGTTTTACTCTTTTCATTAGTAACACTGACTATGTTCACAATCCAGTCGGCTCTAATTTGTTGCTTTCTCAAGCGATTTCAACCGGCCTGTAGCACATGTGAAAAGCGTGTTGAATGCTGGACACAAGCTATAGTGCAGTCTACATGTAACAGTGCAGGGCAGTTGGAAACTTCAACTATTATAACATTGTCATACACAATTTCAATAGGCAGTGCAGTATACAGAGCTGATCGTTATAACCACTTATCGTCGTGTGCACGGTGAACTATCATGAGACTATGAAAAGGAACACATGAGTGCAAAGCAGATAATATTTGTCTGATGGTGCACTGTGGCCAAAGTTGAAAGCACCCTTATTCTGCCAGCTGCAGTCACGCACAGCAGGCTAACCTTCCTAGGTGGCTATCAAGAATAAAAAATGCTGCACACTATGCCATGCTGCCACACGAGTACCAGCGAACACTGTGTTGCAGCTTAGAACTAAGCCAGCTCTTCACCTTGATATCTTGACATACCGACGATTAAGGCACGATGTGAGCAAAAAGTAGCATTAATTGTCTAACGGAGGCATGCCTGGTGTAGTGCACAGATAGACATCAGCGCAGACTCCATTTAGAGGAAGTTTTGCAAAAGAAGCCAATCAAATTATTTGCACAAATGAGGTGCCAGTCGATGTGAAAAAGTGCCACCACTTTATTCAATTACTGTTAATTTCAACCAGACTGCTTTCAGGGCTATCTACCAAGCACTCGTGTATTCCTTTTCATAAAACTCTCGTATCATAAGTGCACTGCACCGCATTTCAGTCTCTTGTGAAGTTCTTGGTGAGCACTGAAATAGCAGTCTGAAATAGCATGCGAAGGTTTGTACAGACTTTTATTTACATGTGTTTGGCTCTAACAGTTGAAGCAGCAAGCTGCATGCTTAAGAAATGCACAGGAAGCGGTGTTCACAAGGTATGACCAATCAAGGCTATGAAAGTTGCCAAATTCTGCTCAGCTACTGTCCTGACAAATGGCTTTACAATGTGCTTGTACATGAAAACTGAACAATTGGCAGCACAAACCTTAAGTTTTTGTAGCGTATGAAATATTTTCTGAACCGTTTTAGTGCAGTTAATGGCACAACAGGCTGCAATATAACTTATACTGAAATTACAGGGAAAAAATTTACAATATAGACACGTACTCCAAGCACTAGCATATTTACAGGTCTTTTGTAGTTCTCACCCAACGTTGTTTGGAGGCCAGTCATTGCATAAAATTGTTTTATTTAAAAAGAGCTGTAAAAGCATTAAAAGCGCATATTCTCAGCAGATTAGCTGCACCACTCCAACTGTTGAATGAGGCAAGCCTTTCGCACTACCATTTTTACAGACAATACTACAGGGGGCAAATCAATCCAGGATGATACCTGCATTGTTGGTAAATTAAGCCCAAGCATAAGATACCGTCGTAATTTGACGGCTGAAATGAACAACAAAAGGGGCACCGGTAAATTCATCTTTGAACTTGTAACAGAACACAAAACACCAGATGCTCTTGCAGGTGGACCAGTCTCGCCAAATCGCACAAAGTAGACTGGTTGATCTCATAAGCACCTGACCAGTTCAGATCCAATGGCCACTGTGCTTCCAGCTATGAGCAACAGCAAGCCGCCTGAGTGCCCCTGTGTGTTGTGCTCAGGGGGCAACAACAGCAAAGGAGTTTCATGTCACCCAGAGCCCCGTAGGGCGGGCAGCCCCACTTTGCACCTTCTAGGAAGAAAGCCCCGTGGCCAGCTTGCTCTGTACCAGCGAGGTCTTGCGTGGTGGCAGCGACTCCACTGTGGGGATGGTCTCCCCCGTGGGGTTCTGGGGGACGGCAGGGGGCACCCGTGGAACCACTTTCTGGCCCTTTGCCTTAGCCATGTTGTAGTCTCCGGAGTCGAAATACTTTTGCTGCGCACACACACGAAAAACAGTGACAGCTTAAAAACAATGTTTCTTTTTCGAACTTGCACCCAAACCACAGCACCAGTACATTAGTATGAACTCAGTTTTCAGTGTAATTTTGCATTTTTGAGTCATTTTAGGCCTGTGCAGGGCATCACAAGGAGCTAGGACGGGAACTCCAAGCCTGTCTTTCATATTTGCATTTTTTCTGGCTAGTGGTAACAGACGTTTCTGGTATTCCATAAGTGTAATTCAGCAATCTAGCTATACTTAGCATTCCTTTTCAGAGTCCCTTTAAGTTTCGCAAGTGTGCAGATATCAGCATAAAAGAAACCATGTAGACAAGCAGAGAAAGCAACTCGATTGCAGCTTTTAGGCAACTATGCAACACAGTGCACTCTGTGTTAAGCAAACCAATTATGTCAGGAACCTGTGCTTGATTGCAAGGCAGGCATGGCTAGACAATTGCATAGTCCATCGCCATTAGCTGTTTCACATATGCTGTGGCAGTGCTTTGAAATACATGAAACTGTCTGCTAAATTGTAGAGTAAGCCGATAGTAATGTTTAATTCTTCAACCTACAACAGCGTCGTCTGTTTAGCAAGAATACACGATTTCATTTTGCCCGATATATAATTTGTGTCTGCAGTAACCGGTCATTATTGGCATTATACCTTTAGATCAATATCATATCAAATGTACCCACTGATCTGGCACATGGTTCCTCTACTTGGCAGCTTATGGTGGGGTCTCTGCCTTAATTTTTCTCTGTTGGACATGTCCAAAAGTCAGATTTTTTGCAGCCTTGATTTAGCTCTTGTTGCAAGCACTCAACTTGAAGTCGTCGTTGCTCCAGTGTTTCTCTCACTGCTTCTGCATGAACTTCACACTGCTGCTTACAAAATGCTAAGACTCGTCTTATGTCAATTCTCACAGGTTTGTCTGCACTCACTTTATCTTTGGCACTTAGTTGCACCAACAATTGTCTCTTGTCCTTGAAATTTCAGAATGCACATCTTCATGTCTTCAACTCTTTTCATTGCAAATCTTATACGAGTATTTCTTCCTGTTCACCCACGACAACCACTACAAACTGGCAAAATGAGTGTGGCATTATGCACATTAGTGAAAAAAAAAAAAGGTTTCCTAGAGCTTAGCTACTTATCCTAGTCAAAGTATCTGGTGCCAAGACAATATCTGCAGGCTCCATATGACACAAAGCTTTGGATGGGTGTAATTCAACACATTTGCACTAATGTACGAAAGTAAAGGACTGCAGCACCTGTCGGTGTTTCTTTCTTTGATGGTTATTTTAATGCCAGCACTTAGTACACACCAGGCCCGTAGCCAGGAATTTTTTTCGGGGTGGGGGGGGCACTTGCTTAAGGCCACGACTATTTGAGGAATGCACCTATTATTCAGTAATCATTTTCGGTAAAGCACGGAAAGATCAAAAATTTCGGGGGGGTGGAGGCCTTGACCCCCCCCCGGCTACGGGCCTGACACACGCACTGATACACAGCCAACAGGCAATTTAGTGGCCTTTCTCATGTCAAGATGTAAAAGCATTTCGTGCACTTTCAACAGTTAACGGATGCACCAACTTTCATAATCAGCCCTACTTTCTGAAGAACTGTACAGTGCGAGTCTCACCCCTTTGTTCAGTCGTTTCTGGAGGAATAGAGATCCTCCGGGCCTCGTGTTCGCCGGGTACTTGGACTTGAACTTCGCCTCTTCCTCCAGTTCTGCTTTCCGCATCGTCTGCCGCCAAAGGACAAGAATATGCTAGTTGACTCGCGCAAAATGTTTCAACGCACAGCTACGCAAAGTAGCACTCCACGCAGGAAAAATGCTACGGCATTATTAGCTCTAGTCGAGTGCCAAGTCACTTAAGCTGGAATAAAACGGCTAAAACGTCACTAGCAGGGTACGCACCGCACAATCCTCAATCCATTCCACAGCACAATACCAATATTTTGTCGCTGCCAACGGAAGCAACTGAGTAGTAACGAATCGAACAAAAAACTACAAACTTGCTGAACAAAGAATGACCAAGCGCACGTTAGACATAAATGACATGGTTTTTAATTCAGCAAGTAGCTTATTGTGGAGTAGTTGGTGGGAGTACAGAGAACAGCATGGTATCAGGCGACATCACTTAAGTAACGGCATTCAACTCTGAACGCAACGTCGCAACTACGCGTTCGGTCTGTCAAAGGCTAGACGACTGAACTAACTCTGCCCCGCGTGAAAGATGACAAGGCCAGCAATATTAAAAGTCGAGAATGACGCCCGTGAGCAGCGTGAAATCCCCTTTTCAAAGGAATAAGTTGACTGTTTTGAAGAAACCGTTATTTCGGGATAAGCCTAAGAGCGACGCTCTCACCTGTTCATCTTTCTCTGTGATTTCAGCATTTGCAGAGCATCCTGCGCCTTGACTGTCATCAGTGGCCATGGCTTTACCAATGGTAAGCGAAAGCTGCAGAGAACTCGGCAAAACAGTCTTGCGGCTATGGGAACGCAAGCGGTTGGACCGACGAACGGCGATAACGGCTAGGCAGCTGCTTCCTGGCTTCTTCTTCTACTTTACGACTTTGAATCGTGCCAGTTAACGAGGCAGGCAGCCAGAGAGAGCCGGTAACACGTGACCAAAATACATTGTTCGAGAACATGCAAAATTTATTTGTTATAAAAGCAGAATATGTAATAAACATAGTAATAGTACATTACAAACTTACTGTTTAGTGTACGCGTTGAGGTTAAGCTATGTAGTTAAGCCATAGACCGCAGAAAGCACAACCACCGCTCAAGTTTGTAGGCAATTTTGTGGCGTGATCAGCAACATTGAAGCACTCCTCAAACGCCTGCGCACGTGTTCGTGTTATGTCAACGGTGTAAGAATAACCGTGGTTATGCCTTTTAGCTGTTCCATGTAGGAGATGGTTTTCACTTAGCTTTTCCTTTTTCACTGTGACTGCAGAATGGCTCCCTGCAACTAGTAAGCCGCCGTGCGCTATTGCGCTCTGTCGTCAGATAAGGTTCCGAGGAAAAAAAAAAGAGAAAAAACGATAATGCCAAAGGCACCGAAGGCACGGAAAAAGCTCCTGCTAGCTGCACCGGTCTCGATGCGATGGCCGACAGTTGACGACGAGTGTCGCTCTCGGCTACTGGAACGCTTCCGAAACATGACTGGGAGCTGGGATTCGAAGACGCAGCCCCACCTCGTACTGGGACTTAACGCTACTGCTCGAGCTCTTGAACAGGCCCGACTGTCAGCGCGCTATTGAACTCTTCGGCGGATCCCCCAAGGCTCGTGCATGGACTCATCAGGCTGGCACGAAACAAAAATACAGCCGTACTCTGCGTCAGCGAGCTTCAGGAGTGGGTGCCGGCCTAGGTTCTTTGCTGGCGTTGGGACTGCGGCGAACGGCACCTGCTTCGAAATCAGTTGACGATTTCTTGAACTCGGTGCGACTGAATGCCGGTACTTATTCCGAAAAGGCGTTTGGAAATGGCAGCACTGTGAATCAAAGGATGGAAATGAAATGGTAGGCGAGACTGCAGTAACATCCACAGCCTCTGAGCCCAGGGATACAGAGCCGCTATAAGTGCGAAGAGAAGAAACGGGTGAAAGCAAGAGTAGTGAGCCGCCGTCTCTGAAGAAGCAGCGCGAAACTGACTGTGCGAAAACTAAAGACTCGCCTGAAGCACAGGTCGAAATATTACATTCAGAAATCTGCGCCACTAAAGATAGACTGGCAGCATCAGTTTCTGTAGACATCGAGCTTTCCGAAGACGGCGGTTTAGGATTTCCTGACTATGAATGGGATTGTGGCAGCCTAGTTGAGGTAATTGAATCGCTCCTGTGCACCACAAATGACAAAATCAGTTGGTGTGCATTCTGCTCACCAAGCGTCATGTTTAGTCAAAGCTAACATCAAGCAAGTTTTCTCAAAAGGAAAGCTGAAGAAAAAAGAAGCGTGGAGTACCTAAGGCAATTAAATAAGTTTGAAACTTCATAAGTGTGAAGAGCCTTGCTGGTGCGTACATGTGCATTCTGTCATAAGTGAGAAACATCAGAAGTATCAGTTGTGGAGGCAACAAAGAAGTTGTAATTGCATGCCACCCAGACACAATAATGACACGAGTGTGGCATGGCTTAAGGCATGAGAATATAGATTGATGTTATTGTTTATCCAACTATGTCACATAATACACTACGATGCAAAAGAACTTGTATCATCTCAAGAACCACAGGCTCATGCTAATGGGTGTAGAAAGCACTAAACCATTGTATTATCGAGTGGTGCATTGGCTGTACTGTACATGGGGCTCTGGTGTGTATGTTGGTTTTTTTTTTTTTTTTTTCTTTTTTTCCCACTCTTTTCTTCGGGGGGATGTCTTGTAAGCAGGGAAATTAATGGTGTTCAGTGAGCTGATTTTAGGGGCGAAGCACTTAGGGCCGAGCCTTGTCCCTCGCCGTCCGTTGTGTCATAGCTCTGGTTTGCACCTATACTGTGTATACCAGAGCATGTACATGTGTACTGTACACATGTACAGTATATATATATTGTGAGCGCTATTTTGGGCATATCGTCGTCGTCATCTGTACATACGACTCATCATCTTGTGTGAGCGCTATTTGTGCATATCGTCGTTGTCATTTGTACGTACGACTCATCATCTTTTGTCTCGTGCGGTGCTTCGTCTCTGACTCGGCGGCTGCTCGGAAATAAAGGCATCGTAACGGCCGACGTCTCACAAGTGGAGTGTGCTTCGATTCCCATGTCCTCTTACTTTCCCGATCCCCTGGAGCTCCGATCCGGTCGCAAACGCGGTGATGGCAGAAACCAAACCCATCCACAGTGCTGCTACCACCTCTGCTGAGCCAGCTGGGTCTACCTGGACGGTGAACACCAACACCAGATCCTCCCGTCTTTGCGGGCTCCGCGGTGACGGACGTGGAAGATTGGCTCGATCACTACAACAGAGCCAGCGACGTCAACCATTGAGACGACACGCACAAATTTGCGGTATGTCGCTTTTCACTTAACCGAAGTTGCGAAGACATGGTTTTTTAACCACGGGAAAGTGACTTTTCGGACTAGCCATCATTCACCAGCAATTTCGCAAGATATTCGGCATGTCCTCGGGACGCTTCGAAGTCGCGAAACAGAAGCTGGCAACGCGCATACAAGAACAGGACGAGTCCTATACATGCAGACCCAAACCGTTGGTGATATCATGGCGTGCCAACGTCTAGACACGCTCCAGTCTATTCGCCTGCCACGCGCCTCTTGCGACCCTCGTCTAAACGTGATGCTGAGCTGCGAGACCTGATACGCACTCTCATCAGGGAGGAACACGGCCATCTTTCTGGACTACGACGCAACCGTTCGCCCCGCTCCTTCTGGACTGCGTGACATCATCAAGGACGAACTGGCGTCGATGACAAACGCCCAAATAGACAAAGTCTACTGGACGATTTCGTCCGCCAAGTTACGCTGAAATGGCCCTCCCGGCCTCCCTCGACAGTTCAGTCTCCCCTGCCGAACTTACCGCGACCCCCTAGCTTTCGCTGGCAGCGATTACTCCTCCACAGCCGTACTACTCTCCATGGGGGTCGTCGCGCCCGGTTTGTTTCTACTGCGGTATTCGCGGCCACATTTCTCGCTACTGACGCCGTCTGCGTCAGCAGGATGAGAGGCGGGCTATGCTACCTTTGAGCGAGACAGCGCACCTAGGTTTGACTCCTACGTTCCCGGGCGTCACCTAGGTGAAACGAGGCTACGCCAACTTTGAGCGAGACAGGACACCAGGGCCCGATTCTACGTTCCCGACCATACACAACCTCCGCTGGTCGCTCTCCTTCACCTTCCCAGACATGGCTCAAGCATCCAGCTCGCCCCGCGTCGCTCTCTTCACCTTACCGCCGTTCCTCATCGCCCTTGCGCGCTGCTTCCCATGTTGGGACACCCGTTCGGAAAACTAGAGGCTCCAGTTTTTGTAGGAGAACTGCATCGTGTCGGACAGTCCCAATTCCTCCTGCTCGCTCCGCAATTTCCTCTCGGTTTGTGTGGAAGTGTTTCCTGTCGACGCCCTTGTAGATACTGGAGCCGCTATTTCTGTTATACATCGTGAACTGTGCTTTCGTCTGCGAAAAGTGCAAACGCCGTATGTTGGTCCGGTCCTATGTGGTGCCAATGACGTTCCCATCTTTCCCACCGGACAGTGCACAGCTCGCATTCTGATAGACGATATTCGTCATCATGTGCAACTTGCGGTGCTTTCGACGTGCGCTCATCAGATTATATTAGGATGGGACTTCCTGTCCGCTGCATCTGCACTAATTTCGTGCGGCGACCCAAGGATTCACATCAGCGACACCGAGACTTATCCCGTTTTTCGATTCCCGTGTCCCAACCTTATTGCAGCAGCGGATTTTCTTATCCCAACCAGACGAAGAACGTATTCTTACCGTTGAGTCAACAGACATTGTCGACGGAGACGCATTGGTTGTACCTTCTCAGCGTTGCATTTCTCGAGGACTCGCGATCGCTTCTTGCTTGGTCAGGTTCTCGAGTGGCTATGCCAGCCTCACAGCCTTTAATACCACTCCTGAGCCACTAATACTGCCGAAAAGGGTCTACTGTCGCCAAGCTCGCCGACGCTGCGCCGTATGTGTCGTCATTGTTTCGCCTGCCACATCTTCCGCGCATTGTACGCCCGCAGAAGGCCACACTAGTGCTATTAAGGCCACCTTGAGTGCACATCTCAATCCGGCCTAGACCAATGCGACTCCTCACCATTTTAATGAAGCATGAAGCGTGTTTGTGACGTTTCTTCGCGAGGGCCTGGGTCAGAACACTGTAACTACTCATCGAATTGAAACAGACGGCCGTCGCATCATTCGCCGTCGCCCTTACCGTGTGTCACCTTCGGTGCTAAAGCTAAAGAACAAGTGAACGACATGCTGCCACGCAACATTAAAAGGCCTTCAGCAGCCCTTGGTCTTCTCCTGTTGTGCTTGTTAAAAAAAGGATGGTTCTGTGCGCTTTTTGCATCGATTATAGGGGGCGTTAAACAAATTACCCGTAAGGATGTTATCCAATGCCTCGTATTGACGATGATTTGGATACCTTACAAGGGCCGAGTATTTCTCGAGCCTCGACTTGCGCTCCGAATTTGGCGATTCCCATGCATGAGCCAGTATAAAACAAGAGGCTGCGTTTGCTACACCTGATGGCCTTTTCGAATTTAACGTGATGCCTTTTGACTGTGCAATGCACCAGCCTACGTTTGAACGTATGATAGATACAGTAATCCGTGGCTTAAAATGGAAGACCTGCCTTTGTTACTTGGATGACACTGTCATCTTTTCGTCCAGGTTCTCCCAGCCCCTACAACGTATAGAACCAAGTTTTTGCGTGTCTAGCAAAGGCTGGTCCCCAACTCAATACTAAAAAGTGTCGCTTTGCAAGCCGAAGCATTAAGCATTGGGCCACGTCGTCAGTAAGCATGGCATCCAGCCTGATCCCGGATAAAATCGCTGCAGTACTGCAATTTTCGCCACCAACCGCACTTAAAGAACTCCGCAGCTTTCTAGGACTGGCGTCCTACTTCCGCCGCTTTGTCCGTGACTTCGCCACCATCGCCGCTCCTCTACACAAACTTCTGACTTCGAGCGCGTCCTTTGTAGTGGTCGGACGACTGTGAAGCCGCCTTCCGGACCCCTCAAACGAGTTCTCACGTCAGGGCCCGTGCTCCGTCATTTCGATGCACACGGCCCCTACTATTCTACACACTGATGCCAATGGGCATGTAATTGGTGCTGTCCTGCTGCAGCGGAATCAGAAGTCCGAAGAGCAAGTCGTGGCTTATGCAAGTCGTGCTCTTTCTCCTGCTGAGCGCAACTACACAATTACAGAACAGGAATGCCTCGCCATCGTGTGGTCAATACAAAAATTTCGACCCTATCTCTACGGCCGCCATTTCACAGTTGTGACCGACCATCATGCTCTCTGTTGGTTGTCGTCCCTGAAAAACGTGTCTGGACGCCTCGGCGTTGGGTACTGCGCTTGCAGGAATATGACTTCACTGTCACGTATAGGTCCGGCAAACAACATCAAGATGCCGACGCTTTGTCGCACTGCCCGCTGTCCCCAAAGCCCATGCTTCACCTTCGGTATGCACGTCACCATATAGCCACACGTCCTCAGCACACGCCCAGTAGCCCGGGTCAGTCAGTTGCCTCAGCTGACTTTCTTCCGTCTACTGACCTCGTCTCACTCCACGTACTGACCCATACTGCCGTACGCTGATCGACCGACTGACTGACTTGGCACGACCCCCCAACAGTCGCTTAAGACGACAACTTTCGCGTTTTAAGCTTCAAGGTGGAGCGTTATTTCGATCAATCTACCATCCTTCCGGTAACCGATGGGTACCAGTCATACCTCGCTCACTTCGACTCCAAGAATTAGAAGCATTTCAGGACAACGCGAAGGCTGGCCACTTGGGCTTTCATAAGACCTACGACCGCATCAAAACGCGTTGTTTCTGGCCGGGCCTTTCCACCTCTGTCGCCAAATACGTTGGATCCTGCGCGTCATGCCAACATAGAAAACGCTCGACATCCCTTCCAGCCGGTCCTCTGCACCCTCTACCATGCCCGTCCACCCCCTTCGAATTGTGGGCATAGACTTGTACGGACCCGTCCCACTCACGCCCGCTGGTCACCGCTGGATATTTACCTCAGTGGATCATCTAACGCGGTACGCTGAGACAGCTGCTCCTCGCTCTGGTACTGCCTCTGAAGTCGCCGAGTTTTTCATGCACAGTATCGTTTTGCTCCACGGCGCACCTCGTGTCCTCCTGAGTGACCGTGGCAAGACGTTCCTATCGCATGTCCTTCGTGAAGTCCTCCAGGCCTCTGACACCACCCATAAGACCACATCATCGTACCATCCGCAAACAAATGGTCTTACAGAGCGTTTTCATCGAACTTTGTCCGACATGATGTCAATGTGTGTTCGACCCGATCCCACCAACTGGAACACCATCCTACCTTTCGTGACGTTTGCGTATAATACTGCCGTCCAACGTACAACCAATTACAGTCCCTTCTTCCTTGCGTACGATCGTGCGCCGTCTTTCGTCTTGGACACTACACTCCTTTCAGCACCTGCTGCTCCATCCGCGTGTCTTCCTGGAGAATTTGCTGCTCGCATCGCCCGCTGCCGTGAAATTGCACGCGCCAACACTGCTACCATTCAGGACAAAAGAAAAATTCGCTATCATGCGACGCGTCGCGTTGCTTCGTTCCGCCCAGGCGACGAAGTTCTTTTGTGGACACATGTTAGCGCACCGGGGCTCTGTAAAAAAATTTCTCCACAGATATCTCGGCCCCTACACCGTTTTGCAAAGAACTTCGGCCGTTAACTACCGCGTCAATCCTGTCAGCTCAGCTACTGACCACCGCCGCCGCACTACGGAAATCGTTCACGTATCTCGCCTGAAACCCTACATGCGCCGTACCTACTCTTTCTAGCTTGCGGTCTTGCTGACCGCTTTCCTGAAGGGGGGGGGAAGTTAGTGTGAGCGCATTTTGCGCATATCGTCGTCGTCATCTGTGCATACGACTCATCATCATCTTTTGTCTCGTGCGGTGCTTCGTCTCTGCCTCGGGCGACTGCTCGGAAATATAGGCATCGCATCGGTCGACGTCTCACAATAAGTATATAGTGAAACTAACGTGCCACGCTTACAGGCGTATTTCCAAAGAGAAGTAGCCAAATAATTCTTACCCATCAAACGCCTCTTTTGAACACAACAAGGGAACCAATGTTATCTCGTTTCACCATTCTTAATGAGGTATTTATCATTTCTTGATGGCAAAAAGAGCAAATCCGAATGCCGGGCCCCATTTTCTTGCTCAGAGGGATTGGGACCTGTATGTCCCACTGTCCGATTTGGTCACTCACTTTGATCAAGCGGAACCCATATGTCCCGCTGTCCACTTGAGGCAGTTCACCTATTCTGAAATGGTGCGAAGGAGCTTGCACATGGCTGAAAGTTGCACACAACCCGCCGTGGTTGGTCAGTGGCTATGGTGTTGGGCTGCTGAGCACGAGGTCGCGGGATCGAATCCCGGCCACGGCGGCCGCATTTCCATGGGGGTGAAATGCGAAAACACCCATGCACATTAGCTTTAGGTGCACGTTAAGAACCCCAGGTGGTCTAAATTTTTGGAGTCCCCCACTACGGCGTGCCTCATAATCAGATCGTGGTTTTGGCACGTAAAACCCATAATTTAACCTAATTTAAAGTTGCACACAGTTGCATGTGTACTTGGTGGGGGCTTTTTTCTTGTTGGTTGAGCAGCAGCGGAAACGGCATCGCGTTCCTCTGAGGTTTACATGGTTATTGTTCCCGGAGAACCGGTTCTCTTCGGGAACACCGGTCATCGCGATGTCATTGCTATTTCCTTTCTTATTCATGAAGGTGGTAACAGTCGCCTGAGGCTTACAGAAATTCCTTTTCACGATAAGCTGTCTGCCGAGCTTCCGGAGCCAGTGGATGTATTGTACAAATGGATTTAGCAACAGTGCGTCAAGAATTAAGCTAGAAAATTCTACCTCGCCCACTGCTAAGATCTTTGCTCTGCAGGATATGCATTCCTTGTTCGGTCGAACTTCCCGAACGCACCCATCCAGAAGAAGAAGAACGTAAACTTTATTATCAAATCGATCAGATTTTAGTGCGGCGTATTTTTAGTGGGGCTGGGCACCCTTTGCGGACGCGGTTCCGAGACCTTGTCTCGAAGCGTCTTCCTCGGCTCGCTGGACGGCCCAGAGTTGTACTGTCGGATTCGAGCTGAGCAGTGCGCTCTTCCAACGCGAGCGGAGGCTGACGGTAGAATACTGAGGTGTCGGCACTGCCCGAATTGTTTGTTATGTCCTGACATTCCCATAACATGTGATTAAGTGTGGCAACCTCGCCACAGGATGTGCATCTGCTTGTAGTGTACATGTCTGGATACATGGCGTGCATGAGTCTGGGTGTTTTAATTTTTGACCACCCGAGAACATTCAACCAATTTCTTTTTGCCATTCGGCAGCGTGCTTTGGACATGGACTTGACAGTGTCGTTCGTTGTAGTTAGACATCCGGTGGACATTCTTTGTGTCCGTCCACGCGTGGGGAATGATGCTGCCCCACTTTCTTCGCCACAAGTGTGATCCCCTGCCCATCATGTCGAATTTCACCTAAGGTTGAAGGTCTTTTCTGTTTGTACAGCAAGTTGCGCAGTCCATGTGTCGAAATTCTTGGAACAGGTTCGTGGAGGTAAAAAAGCTCTTGCGAAACAACTGAGACCCGGTAGACAGGATACCATCTGCTAGCGTAAGAACAATACACTTCCCTAATGTGCGGTGAAGAGCCTTTGGGCGCTTTTCCCCTCGTAGAGTTGAAACGTGAGCAAGTAGCCCATTTCCGCGCGAAATTGGCTACTTTCGTGCCATTACGTGACACGAAAGGACGCTCTGACTATCCTGCAAAATAAAATATACACGAAACACACCCACGTACACGAAATAAAAGAAACCTAGCAAATCACCATTTAATGGCTAAAAATCTGCAAATGAAAAAAAAAAACAGATGCAAGCTCAAAGAATGCACAAAAACATGTTCTCGCGCCGCCACGGAGCTCTCGAAAAATTTGCCGCACATTTGCTTGCTTCGCTGCAAATGACGTCGAAACACCTTCGTAACGTAACACCTTCTCCTCCCTCCCTCTCGCACCTCACGCTCTTCCCCTCCCCTTTCATTCCTCCCATGATGGATGCAATGGAGGTTTTGCTGAATTCAATTCAACTTTCCCGCGTAGCCCTGCGCGACATCTGTTGGCCTTTTATTACTATGTCTTAAAACCGGCTACAGAGCCGCGGCTTCAGTCGGCTTGTTTTAACGCGTAGCGTCTCTTCGACACAATTTCTGACGCGTACATCGTCCCGCCGTGCGGCAGCTGGGCACTCGCTTCCGCTCTGAGTTCCCTGTCACGAGGTGTGTCGTGGCTGATGTCGTCTTTTCGACACCATTTCTAACGCGTTGAATTTTTCATTTAATAACGTACAACCAGTCCTCTGTGTATTCTTAATTAACTGAACGCTGGGGATTGCAGTTGTGTACAAATATTTTGCCTCACATAGGCCTGAGGTTTCCTTTGCGCTGGAAAATGCTGACGTGTATGACTCCGTACCACCAGTGGCAGTAGCTTGGTTGGTTACAAACTAAGCTATTGGTTACAACCAGCAATCGTAGTAGCTTGGTGGTTAGGTTGGTTACAACCAAGCTACGACGATTCAACGGGTTGAATCGGTTTTCGCCGGGCGGTTGAATCGAGTGATAGACAGACAGACAGAGGAAGCTTTTCGCGTTTAGGTAGCTCAAGAAAGACTATCGTGTTTAAAAGCGATTTAAGAGGTTCAGTCTGTGCAAGCGCACCTGGTATTTTTATAAACGGAAGCGTATCATTGCTCTTTTGTCGCAAGCAGCGGCTGGGTGGTTTAATCGCGCGCACACATCATCCCACGTCATGCTGGCAGCGGCTGAATGCCGTGCTCCGTGATATTTTATTAGAGCGTAGCTCTTGGCGCCCATTCTTGCATTGAACGTCGGCGTGCCTCGGGGTCTCTCGGCGTAGCCGAGCGACCAAGCACAGCGAAAGATGAAAGAGCCAACGCGGAGCGCAGCGAGGATGAAAGACGGTGAGAACGAAGAGAGCTCGAGAAGGAAACCGGAGGAGGAGGCTATGGCGAAAGCGTGAGAAGAAAATCGTAGTGCTGCGCAATACGGGGTCTGCGGCTGCGACCACTACGAGATGGAGCAAGAGTAGCGTAGCGTCGTCTGTTCACCGATGGCATTCGGCGAGCGTGTCCACTGATAACATGTATGGAAACAGAGCGCTGCATGAACGGATGTCTGTCTGCGGCAGCTGCTGTGAATCGCGCCCACGCGTCAGCCACGTGCGGCCTCCCGCGATCTCCAAATTAACGAGGCAGTCGCGGCACACGTCGCTCCGTTTGGAATATGCCGCACGAGACATATTTTCCGCGCCAGCTAATATATCGCGATATGAAGACACGTATTGAACTACGCGCGAATTTCAGTCTCACCTGGTTCGGGGCCTCTTCAGTGAAAATGAAAATTTTGACAGAGGTGAGATTCGAAACAGCATCTTTTACCTCATAGCGGGATCTTCTGTATACGCAGACATGTATGATGACTATAGTTTTAAATATTTTGCTTTGCGCAGCACTGATTCCCGTGTGAGTGCGTTCAGCACAATCTCTGTCATTTAACTTATAACACCTATTATTTAATTTGCAGAAACTTTGATACAACGAAGGTCTGACTAAAGGCTGCCAGTCCGACCCCATGTAATTCTCAAGCCAATACTGTTTCAGTTACTGACCTATCAGCGGTGTTTGGCCGTAGTAAGAATTTGGCGGCATCCCAGACATTACAGCGAAATGTTCCTACGTGAGTGCCGCGAGAATTTACGTATTTACTGCTGGCTTCGCTAAGACATGTGAACCGAAGATGACTGACCTTGAAGTACAATCTAATATTCGCACTCATCATCTAATTGCCGCTAAGCCACCGTGGCAGTTGCATCAGCAGGGAAGGTTCTTGCCATAATAACTTCGTCTTTCTTTTTCTCACCTGTGATGTTTTAGGCACTTGCCACCTCTTTTCTTCGAAGCAGTAGCTCGCCCCGTCAAGGTCAACGTATCGTTTGTGATTTCTGACTGTTAGTTAACTTAGGAGCTTCTTTTCCATTGCCAATGCCTAAACAGTGTCAGTGTATAGGGCGGGGTGAACAAATACTTCATTGAAATTAGAGCACATGCGAACTGTAGTGTTTCATGTTGACGTAGCCGCTTTTATTTTATTGTAAATATTTTATTTATTTATTTATTTATTTATTTATTTATTTATTTATTTATTTATTATTTATGTTTGTCACATTGAACATTATTTTATAGCTCCCTTCGCCCTAGTTTACCTATCCGGCCACCTAGCTCAACTTCACCCGCACTGGCAACCGCCGTTCAAGTGTCAGCAAATGTAGCTAGTGAGGTACAGCGCTGGCACCAGTAATTTCCCTTGTTTTCCTTCATAATTTTGTTTAAAATTTACAACCAATTACTACTGCTAGCGTTTTCACGATGGAAGCTTGCATTGGGTAATTCGTATTTTCATCTTCGTGCTAGTGTGTACTGGGTAAAGACGTAGCGCCTACGTCGACAAAGGGGCACTCGCCTTGTGCGTGTGAAAAAAGTGTTAAGAATGTTTTTAGTCACCGTTCCCCTAGCCTATGCGTGTTCGCCACGTCTGCAGCACATTGTCCTTGGCAAAAGCGGTAGCTAGTAGGTGCTGCGTTCCAATCTATCTGGGAAGCCACTTTGATACCTTGTACTTTGAAGACTGGTAGCCTGTCCGCTAAAGTTTCTCGGTTGCCCAGTCTCTGTTCGCTACCTAATGGAAGTAATTGTCATTCAATAGCACTTACATGGCCTGTTCCCCTTTCATGTACCTTTCAATTTATTGTAGCACGAACTCCACAACCAATGTGAGCTCTGTTATACTGGGGTGCTATGCGGGATGCGCCGAGTTTGGGGAAACTCAGGATCTTCACGAGCTCTTCCTTCACTTGTTTCTCGTTCCACCGAGTGCATTACAGGTACAAGCAAGTTATAAAATAAATGCATTTAGTACATTAATATTAGTCACATCAACGTGGGTTGTAAGCGTGTTAAAGATAACAAGATGTACACTGAATGTGTATTAGACTAAATTGTAGTTTAATATGTTTCGTGTTATACAACGAAAGGACACTCGCCCTCTTTTTTTTTTTCTCTGGATTCGATTGGCGCGGCTCGCTACGTGCTTGCGCTAGCATTTTCGAGCACCGATTCATATGCGCATGATTTCTCACTTTGCTATCAACAGATCGCTCGTTGCCCTTCTCTTACCTCCAGATTAGATTAATGCGGCTCGCTACGTGCTTGCGCTCCCATTTCCGAGCACAGATTGGTGTGCACCTGGTTTTCACACCGGGATTTTAAACAGATCGCTCGTTGCTCGCGCAAAGAAAAAAAGGCTGCGCGTTAGGGTGCCTCGATGCGCGCCCGCACATCAAGGCACCCCTGCTGCCCCAGCTGCGAGACGAAGTGAGCGTCGGCTAGCTAATAAGTGTTTGCCGCACGCTTACCGTGTAAGTTACTCAGGAATGCAGGAAAGCACTCATACAAGGGTCAGAAAACTACGCTTTACTTTATTTTACTTTGCGATGCACCTTCATACTGGCAAGCGTCGAGCGATGGCTTCTAACAACAGCAGGAAAGAGTCTTTATACTGGGTAGCCCGAGCGACCCGTGGCTTCGTGCAAACGCAAAAAAGTGGCTTTGCAGCGCACGTGGCCGTTGAGTGCCACCACATCCATCCCAGGTGGGACTCCAGCATCGGTGCAGATACCCTGTACCCATCGCTGACGAGGTGGCGCTTCACTTTTTGACAATAACTATTTTTTGCGTGTGAACGGCCGTGATGGGGACCACAAAGTTCCCGCTGTGGTTTACGGTCTCCCAATGCAGATTGAGGCATAGCCCCGTTAGCATCCACTAATTTGGGATACATTTGTATGCGGCCAATTCGTCACTATGAATAATGGTTCCCGGTTGAACATTGGCTGCGATAATGGCGCCTAGCATCGCCGCTTTCGTCGGCGACCATGAAAAGCCGCAGCACCCCTCTGGTCGCGCAAAACATGCAGAAGACACCTGGGCCACAATCTTTAACACCGCCATAATTTTCGCGGCTCGGCGGAAAGTTGTCGCCCGTCATTAGGCGGCTTCGATTGCACTTTTGCTCGCGCGAAGAAGGAACTCGTCAATTTGCGCTGTCTACCCGCTGCCACCGAGTGGAGGTCGCGCCAGCAGTCGTCTCTCGCGACCTTACGGGGGTAGTTCCGCCAGTCGGCGATGGCGTGCGCTCTGATAGTGGAAACAAGTCGCCGGTCATCTACTTCAACAGCCATATGTCTACGCTTTTTCTCACGCAGTACGGAGCCAAATCATTTTCCGCCCGGAGAGGTGGTCGTTCGGACGGCCGAGGCAGTCCGTTTTGGCGAAGTAACTCCTTACCTCTTGCCCGTGCAGTGCAGCGGTACTGTGTAACTGCGAAAACTGCTTTCGGCCCTGTTGCACAGGAAGGCAGCCCGACGTCCATTCTGAGTCTTCGAATATAATGTGACCACTTTGCCTGCGCAGGTTGGTTGGTGCGGGTGAACCCCCAGGTGCTCGCAGGGCCCAGTACTCCGATGACGACGCCGGGCCTGGCCTGAGGCTGGGGCGCGGTGGACGAGCAGCGCTTGAAACAGGAGAGAGCCGAAGCGATCGCACGAACTTTCCTCCGCAGCCTGTGCTCGGAAAGCATATATGCCCGCCACGCTGTCTCCGCAGCGAGGAACCTTCGCAAAATCGTCACACAGCAGCGCACTGGACGTTTTGGAAAGGCAAAAAATGGCGCTGAAACTCTACGTCGTCGGGTCATGTAGGTGAACGAGTCGGACGGTCATATTGACGCTTATGCCGCTGGATGCGATGACACAGGGCTGCTGCTGCCGCGCATGTTCACGAGTTCAACTCGATGATGATGATTGATTGGGTTTATTGGCGCAGGGCCAGACGTGGCCAAAGAGCGCCAAGACGATGGTAATGGCTGTTAGTGTACATGAATAGTGGACTATATGAACAAAAAGTGACATGGCTGTAAAGGGCCTAAAAACAGTCGCTGTAAAGTGCGTAAAATCAATACGTAATAGATATGGCAATGACTAATTATGTGTACATGTAGCACAACATCTTTCAAGAATGCGAGGACTGCGTTGGTGTCAAAAAGCGGTTCTTTACCGAGAAACATAGCAGGATGGAGAGGGATACAATAGCGATATGCTAAGCGAAAATGTTTCTTTCTTTCTCTTTCGGCTTCCCGACACTGCAAGAGGACGTGGAGGACGGTGAGCCTCTCGCCCATCTACCACAGGTTGGAGGATCATTACACTCAATAGAAAGTTGTGAGTACCATATGTATGTCCTATTCTGAGACGACAGAATAGGACGTCAGTTCGCCGTGTTTCGATGCAGAGGGCCAGAAACCTAACTGTGGCTTTATCAGTGAGCTATTATTTGTTTCCGCATCCCACAAGCGTTGCCAGTGGCTTCGCAGTTTCTTACGCAAGAAAGGTTTCAAATCTGTTACAGGGACAGCAGTTGTAAGATTAATAGCGTGCGATGTTATGATGCGGCCATTGGGTCGGCAGAACATTACCCTCAATGTCTCTATGCCCAGGCACCCAGCATATTATGATTTGCTGTTAGATGCATAAGCAGAGCAGATCAGTGAGTAGAGGTTGAAAATACAGGGTGTTTATGTTTTTGCGGCATCATTAACGCTTAACAACGCTTAAAGAGTCGGTAAATATTACAGCCTTTTGGAGTTTCAATCTATCAATGTGTTTCACTGCCGATAGTACTGCATAGGCTTGGCCGTAAAGATACTTGCTTGGGGAAAAGTACATCGGATTCTGAGAA
>NC_051155.1:174153341-174233340 GCF_013339745.2 Dermacentor silvarum
ATATTTGTAAAAATTTTCTGAATTGCAAATGAAAAACAACGAAGATCAAGTTAATCGCTATGGAGCGCAGTATCACTATTCTGCAAACTGCACCTGTCCCCAAGAAGACAAAATATTTATAACTATGTGCATATCTATGAAATACGTGTACATACCACTACTTTAATTGCGACTGGGACTTTTGGAAGACCTCCGTAAACATTGTAATAACTCGTGTAAGCTGAAAATTGATACATCATATTTTTCCGTTTAAGGTGGTCTAGCAGATGTTTACAAAACTGCGACATCTATTCCCAGTGCAGAGTTATGAATGTGTAAACTTCGTGCTCCAACATTTTTAGCTTGGTGCTTTCAGACAATTTACGTAAACATTACGAGGCGAAAAATTGAAATTTCTTGTTGAAAACAGCAGAGTTTAGCTTTCGCTCTGAAATGCAACCATTTCATTCGAATCGGTCAAGCGTTGCGTAATAAGAGAATTGTAGCGTTTTACATGTACTTGAATGGGTAAATCTGAGTTGGCCCCAAGCGAAAGCTTCAGCTTATCGCACTTGTCTGTGCAGTGCATTCAGTCCTCGCCAAAAGTAAATAGCACTCGCGGTTAGACCAAGTTATACACGAAGGTCACCTTCCCATATTTTCCTGAAAATTCCTGATGTACTGTAGATGCATATAGGAGTTGAACGTCGTAACTTTAGTTTAGGCGAGTATGATTCGCCGGATTTTTTTTTTTTTTTTGCATTTCCTGACTTTTCTGGGGTTTGCTTCCGAGATCAATCGAAAAAATGCCAGAGCAGGACAAAAACCCCTACATTTCATCGAAAAATATTCGGACAACCCTACGGCCCTACAAATAAGCGAAATGGTGCAGAAATACCCTAACGTAGGGTAATTACTCTATGGCTGGCAACACTGCTGCCGACGAGTTAACCAGGCTAAAAAAGTTATAGTGTATTATAACTAATCATTGAAGCAGAACGCACGCCATCTATGGTGACGCATGCACCGGCAAACCATCCATCTCAATGATCTCATATCAACAATTTTGCGCATTTAATAAATGTTAATCACAGGATAGGTATCCTTGCATGTCTCGATATGGTGTCGGTAGTATATGCTCCGTTCACCTGCTCTGTTATGCACAGGACCATATGTATGAACTAGTTCAAATTTAGCGGCCTTTGTGTCTGTTCTGGGTCTCTGTTTTTTTTTTTTTTCCCTCTGTATGGTGCGTTGCGCATATGACTTTTATAGTATGCCGGAATGGAGACAGGACAAGCACTGGATGTGGTAAAATGTATCGGCGCTCGGTCGGTAGCGGCACAGGTGGACCTTTTTTCCTCGCGAACCATTCCTTTCGAGTTTTCTCATTGGCTCCGACGCAGCCCGGGCAAGGAAGCTCGGACAAAGTGTGACACGCGCTTCGCGTGGAAGATCTCATCGATGGCAGCGTCCAAGACAGTGAGGAAGCATGAAAACAACTAGATCGCGAAAATAGTCCTTACATATTACGGCCCCTGCATAATGTTTAGCGTTTTCCACAGCGAGCCGCCTGCGCTGCAGAGGAGCAGTGTGCATCGAAAATCACGAGCTCTCATGTTTCATCCGTTGCCTGACTGTACACATATCGTCAGCGCTCACCTGAGGCCTCCGTGGGCGGCGTTCTGTTTGAAGACCTTTAAGGCCACCGGCCAGAGCGAGCAAGTCGCGAGCATCTTCCCGCGCAGCCACTTCGCCGGGACCTCGGTCGCCATAGGACTGCTTGTGCAGGCAGCCCGCCAGCATCTCGAGCCTGAGGTGCGCAACGTATCCCGGTGGACCTAACTTCGAGACCGAATCCAAGTCCGTGAGGCGGGAGAACGCTTCCCTCGCTAAATCTATACCGAGCGTGGGAACGTGGCGAATGAAGAAAGCATCCTTGGTAAATTTTTGTCGACGGCTGCCGGAGGGACGGCTAAGTAGCCGTTGTCACAGTCCAACCAAGGAGTGTCTCGAAGCGACGGTCCGCGCCAGAACGTTTCGAAGCTGCCGTTGACCATCCTCAGTAAGGTGTTGGAAATTGAGGAGTGAAGAGCTCCGTGCATCAGCAGCAAGCACGGGTGGCCACCACCTTGCCCGAAAAACCGGTGGGTGTAGTTGGCTTTCGGATCGCTGTTTCCGAACCACTCCGGCACAAAGACTTGCCTTCTAAGCTTGAACATGCCGTCGCGGAACCTGTTCGTCACCAGCGACGTCAGGTTCAAGTCTTCCCTAACGCGGCGCACGACCTCCGAATTATGTCTTCGGCGAGGGCGTCCGTAGAATCCCTGACGCGGCGCTGGTTGCGCAGCTCTGCGTTCCAAAAGAGGTAGGCGTACGGTTCGGGCAGGCTCTTGGACAGGACCCTTAAACATCGAAGGTCGGCGGCTTCCTCTAAAGAGTCGCCGTCCTCCCAACCAGGAAGTCGCGCTCCGGCCAGTAGGGCTAGTTCCAGGAACTCCAGGAGGTTGAGAAAGGGCGAGTAACGAACGTATACCCTAAAGGCCAGGTAGTTGAGCACGTTGCCAGAACCGAAACGCTCGATAAGCGCAACAAGTGCCCTCTGGAAGGGATCACCCTTTACCGTAACCAACGTGGAGCTACGGACGCGCATCACTCCCTTAAACGCTGTGCTGAGAAAGCGAAGCCAGTTCCAGTGGTGCGTGTTTAGGAGAGCCGACACCGGGCGCACAACGTAGTTGTTCACTGCCATCCAGCTGCCGGCTAAGTCAACGAGTGCCTGCTCTATCTTGAGCAGATGTGTCATGTCTCGCAGGCCCATGCGTCCTCTCCACGGCCGAGTGAAACCAGTCGGTGTTAACTTCTCGCATCTTGACGAAATCGCGAAACAGTGTCTTCGGAGGACCTATCCTGATGGCCCACTGAGCGGGTTTTCCTGGTCTGAGAGCGTGCTTCGTAATATCGACGTCTGCGAGAGCTGGAACGGCCGAATGTACCAGGACCCTAGCCGCAGCCTCGGACACGTCGCGCGTGAGATTGTCCCTGTAAGGATAGTCGCCCAGACCATGGACGTGAAGAAGGCGTCGGAAGTTCGCGAACGAGTCACGTTCCCCTTTCTTCAGCCGACAGGACTGCCAGAGATGCAGGGGCCACTTCAGGAAGCCGTCGTCTGTGCCGTACTTCATCTCGTTCAGGAGGACGTGCTCGAAATTCTTCAGACGCAGCGTTCTTGGGACACAAGCGCGGACCCCCGCGGCGGTGTGTGGATTTGTGAGCCACTTGCCGCATACGTGATGGTAGAAATCGGTGCAAGGATGAACGTTGTCGTCAAGCAAAGCTTCCAGTTCGTTCACCAGCTGTGTACAACCACTGCCGTGGCAGATACGGGCGGAAGACTTCTTCGCAGATGACTGTTCCGAGGTGGGCTCAAGCTCGGTGTTGGAGTGAGCGGTAGACGAATTCGTGACATCCGTGTGCTTGAACGAGCCGATAGTAGTAGCGGAGTCGTCAGGGATCGCGGTTTCGGTATGGTATGGTAGCTGAGTCGTGGTTTGAGGTAGCCCGGCATCGCGCATTGTTGACAAACGGCGCGGGGGTGGGGTTCGTTTCGTGCTGGCTCGAGCGGTGGCAAGAAGCTGGCTGGGAAGCTGTGGCCTTGCAGCGAATTCATGCGGCTGTGGCACAATGTCGTTGTTGGGCTTTTCGCGAAAGCTGCGCACGAAGGTGGCCAGCAGGAGCACGACGGTGAATATGAACACGAAGAGGATGGCGTAGTCAGCCTTTCTCGACGAGTAGTCTTCGGAGCTCTGGAAGAAGCGCCGAGGGTACCAGGAGCTGTCGTCGGTTGTGTTCCCGCTGGAGTCACTCATACGGAACAAGGGGTACATCACGACGTGATGCCGACGCTTGTCTTTCACAATGCTGAGTCGAAAGCCGGCAGTCTTATTCACTCTTCGGCCTGCGCGTCGCGCACACCCAGTTCATTCGCCGTGCTTTTCTTCTTCTATTTTAACGTGTCGGCGCTTGCGATCACGTGTCGGGTGCCACGCGCGTACTTCCCGATCGAGCAGAGGCAGGCTTGCTTGCTTGCTCCTTATTTCATGGCCCTTGTCCACTACCGGGAATTGGCCAAGAAACCAGCTATTAAAGGGAAGGTATGCAGAGAAAACTTATATACACTTTTTCAGTAGTTCCTCGCATGCAGGCTCGCATGCAGCAGAGCCAGAGCTACAAGGCCTGTGAGCGCAGATTCTTGCACAGCGAGATTTAGTGCCATAGTTGGGAACCCGTTGCTTGACTACATATGGCCTTTACAAGTAGTCTCGTTACCACGTCTTTACTTGTAAGCGTATGTGCAGGTCGCAGCTGTGGCTTTTTGACCGATTTTTTCTCGCTTTTGACGAAATATTTATTGAGGCTTTATGGCACTCAAAATAATGTTCTCCACTTGTTCGAGTGAAAACGTGCAAAGAACAAAAGAAACCAATGGAACGCTGCTGTATATACATTAATTTGCAATTAAGAAGTACAAACAATCTCCTTGACACTGGAAAATTCCATATGAGTTGTTGCCACAGCCGCAGCACCACAAAGGGCTCTCTTCTGGGCAGTGCTTCATTCTTCGTGAAAATGGCGTACGCAGACTCGCCGTGCGATATCGTTCCAAGCTGCTCTATTGCGCGAATGGAACGAAGCAGTTGACGTTGAACCTGCTTGGAACAGTGCGGGAAAAGTGCGGTAAAGGTGCAAGCACCAACTCTGTAATTAAGCAAACGGCTGCCCGTGCGAATCAGCAAGCGCATCCTGTGCAAGTGGATGTTACAAGAGGGATCGGAAGATCCCTCTAACCGCCAGATTCAGCGGGAATAGCCACATCAGCATCATCGTATCATGAGCGCGACGTTACACGCTGGCCGAGTGTTTCTAGCTTCCTTGCTAGCGTCCTATATTATGGCGCGTATTTATTATGGAAGATTGGCTAAGAAGCCGGCGGTCAAACGGGCGAGGGGAGAGAAAACTTGAGAGAGAAAGTATATGTCAGGGTATTGACCCTTTTCGCGGCGATCCCGCGGGCGCTGCCATGTTTGATCACGTGGTGACGCGTACATTGCTTGCCTCAACTGCCTCCGTTGCCTCTTTGTTTACAATGGAAGTGTATGACGCCGGCGCGGCTTAGAAAACCTCTGTTTTGGGAGATATCGTAGGTGACTGGGTGGACCACACTAAGCTTTAATCACAGCTTCAGAGAACATGCAAAAGCGCTTTCGGAGCTAATTACGCCATGTCCAAACGGCGCAAGCAGCGTATATGGTGCTTGTTTTAAGAGCGGGACTAAATATGTATTCCAAGCTATCAAAACATTCCGCTCATGAATTCAATCAGGATCAGTGTGTTTTGCTCTTTGTTTTTTATTTGGCAAATATTTTGAAGCAGCGGCTTGTCAGTTTCTGACTCGGTGAAGTTCCTCGGTGCGACCACTATCTGATTATTTTCTACCTAATCGCTCGCGGGTGTGCTCAGTTCCGATAGATTTGTTCTTGCTGCGCACTATATAGGCTTAAAACGTATAGCTGTTTTGTACATTGTAATACCTTGCAGCAAATATACATTACTGCTAGTAACTCGCTTACTCTTGTGGACCATCACGAAACATTCAGCTTCGACCATTCGTGCGCCATCGGTGTAGTCCGTTATTTATTGTGGGTATACAGTGCGCATATATTCAAGTGTGCGCCCATTCACTTATTCTTGATACGTCGGCGATAGAGTGGGCGTAAGTTTTCCTTCAATTTTGGGATAGTTGTGTATAGATAACGTGTGCGAAACTTACTATGACAGGAAGCAGCGCTACTTCCCTTTGTCATTGTTTAACGAGTGGTACTCACTCTTGCCGACGTTCTGGGACTGAAGCCCTTCTTTGAAGGTTAGCGATACAATGCTGGTGGATGAGAAAATTTCTGTATCCTCGAGGAAAGCGTACATCTCGAAGTGCCGGTAACACGTTTGGACAGTTGCAGCAGCGGTACGCGAACTTGGCCACACAGATTCATTCAATTCCTTAACATGCGCCAGTCACTATTTTTGCAGCCAACTACTGCACACGTCTTCAATCCACACGATTCAATCTAGCATGATTGGAGCACAGTGCGTTAGCGAAAACTCGGTTGCATTTCCGACAGCTGATCGCACAGAAGCAAGTTAGAAGCGGTATATAGCTTCGTATTCGTGCGCGGTCGCTGAGGAGACGTATGGCGCGCCGCCGTAAGCGCCATATCGTTTCTTTTAAACAAACTGCTCCGCGAAAAGGGTCAATAGCGTTTCTTTTGAATCCTCCGCCTCCGTAACCCTCGTTCTCCTCTCGAATACGTATATACGCCTTATCGGTGTGTGATCGTTTTAAAAACGGAGAGCTGGGCTGCTTATGATAACTATATAACTGTAAACCATCGGGGCCTAGAACAGAGATTACGTATCCAACACTCGCATCGTCTCTGTGATGTGTGTAGTGCGCGAGACAGTGCGGTGATTGGGAGAAGAAAAGAAGAGAGCGGGGGCGGATTCCGTGCAAGGTGAAAGACGACGACATTGAAGATCGCCAGGCACGAGAACGCGTGGCGCAAGAAGACAAAATAAAAGGAAAAGGATCCAATCGGAAGAAACCACTGTGTCCCCAGGGGCCAATCAGGAAATGACAAATCGGCCAGAGCGGCAGAAAAGTGAGGCGCACTGCAGCAGAAGAAAGGGGAGAAGTTCCAGGAAGCGACGCCATATCAGGAGAAGGTCGCGGCAACCGGACCGGGAGCTGAAGACGGGCTGTCGGGCTCCGGACCCGAGCCTCCAAGACTTCACCCGACCGCTTCACTTCTCCAAGACTTCACTTCTCCTGCCACCCCGTTCCCAGGAGTCACAACTCCACCTGATCACGGACTGCTGCCCGAGGCCGGCGAACTCGTCCGAGTTCTACACACGGCTGCCTGGCCAGAACGCCGCTTCCATCTGCAATTGCCGCCAAGTCTCCTGCGTCGTTTCTTCAAGCCGGAGCTGCTACGCCCTGGTCGCTCGCTCGTCGGTTCAATCCATCGACATCTTGGTGAGACAAACGCCGCTTCGTTCGTCGCCTCGCCTCTACCCATCCACGTCGAACTGTGTTGCACGCGCTTACACTCGCGGCCTGCCAGAACTCGCGTGTTGTTGATACCGTTCTAGCTGTGCGCGTGCTTCTTGCTGTGACTTTAGGCATGAAATGCTTTTAGCTCCCGTTGTCGGCGACCTTCAAGTGACCTTGAGCCAAAAGCCAGAGCCGTTATCTGGGCACTCAAACGGACTCAAACGAGCACATTCCGGCATCGTTGTGAGAACAAAACGAGATCATCCGGGCAACCAGTCAAAACTTACGGAAATGCAAACAATATTTTAAATGACCTTGAGCCAAAAGCCTGCGCCGTTATCCGGGCACTCAAACGAACTCAAACGAGAACAAAACGAGATCATCCGGGCAACCAGTCAGAACTTAAGAAAATGCAAACAAGTTTCGAAAAATATTGCTTCCGATTTCTTCCTAATGTTTGTTCACAATATCGCTCAAGCTGTAACTTCTAGTACACAGAAGTTTTTGTCATTTCCAAAAGCGTCGTTCAAAAGGCATGCAGATGCAGGGCATCATACACTTGAATGTCATCTTTTGGCGCTGAGACAGGGTTGCCTGTGCTCTTTTCAACGCCAGCGATCCGTGAGTTGGCCGCACATTTGCAGCGACCACTTCGACGCGACAAGAAGAAAAAGTAGCAACAGATGCTGAGCGCCCTGCACTGTTGGCAGAAGAAAAGCGGTTCTAGGCGGCGACACACAGGCAGCAAAAGACGCCATATATGGTAGCCATTTCATGCATACATCTACTCTCGATTACGGATATTAAAAATTTTGTGTGCGTTTTGGAACAAACGGCTTTGTCCTCAATTGGGTTCTCGGAGGTTCTGCATCAGGAAACCGTGTAGAACATTAAAGAAATAAAAGAACCTGCATCACAGTCTCCCACTTTCGTAAAGAAGTGAGGTTGACCGTCAGATGTATCGTCTCTCTATTTGCTCACTGTGTAGCTAAAAATTGCACACGTGCTCAGCGTTGTGCTTCCGTGGGCAGAGATGGCTCCAAGGCCAGAGAGCGCTAAGTTTGTGTTCGTTGCTATATAAAGCTTTGGAAAATGTCTACACCATTCCCAAAGGTATATGAGTGGCGGGCCATTTATGTATGCTAATGTACAAAGGAAAATTTTCAGCGTAATTAGCGACGTCTGCGTGATCGCGATATCTGAATATACTAGCTGATAACGGATATCAGTTGTTTCATGCAATAAGCGCAATAAATCCTGGAAATTATGGGACAGGAGTTGAAGCACGGGATCCTTCCTAAATATACGAATCAAGGTGTTCATGCAGCAGTGCTAAGTGCTGCATTCAATGCCTGAAACTCCGGGAAACGCTAAATTCAGCTATAAAGCCGTAAAGAAAACAGTAAACTCAATTGTTTGCATTGCATAAAAGATAAAACTACCCGAAAGCGCCGATGTTCCGAAGACGCGCGGTAACATATGGCTCCGTTTTCGCCAACATGGTCCGCCTTCGTTCACGTTGTTTTTCGGTACTTGAGAACAGACCTTCCATTTACGCTGTGCTGAACAGCGGCGGCCGTGAAAGCAGAGCTAAAACCTACGGCCTGAAATCAGATGTAAAAGCTGCTGTGTGAAAGCAGAAGTACATAAAACTGCGCGACTGAAAGCAGAGCTTTCTCCCTGCAGCAGGACAGCGCGCTTTCAGAGTGCACATGTTGGTGTCGCCTGGACCATGCAGTAGCTATACTCGCAGCCGCAGTGACAGATTTCTTTTTAGAGCGAAAGCTCTACTGCGCCATGTCTCGCAAGGTCCTTCATCGCGTCGCAATGACCTTGAGTCGCCGGAGCGCGAGCCGCCGGAGCGCAAGTGTGGCAGGTGTGACGTTACGCCACGTGATCCGCTGCGGAGAGACGTCACAGATGCGCTTGCTCGGAGCCTCGCCACTGCGGTACCACGTGACTAGGCGAGTGACTAGGCGAGGCTACTTCGCCGGCGCTTGGTCGCTCAGTCACAGAACACGCTGTCTCGCCATAGATGGCGCGCCGGCATGGGCCGTCTCTGCGTGCGCTTCAGCGCAAGCGACAGGTTGAATCCAATCATCCAGTAGATATAGCTAGACGGCAGGCTGCGAAATCTCAAGCAAAGGCAAAGTTGGCTGCTGAAACACCGGAGAAAAGGGAGGCCAGATTAGCATGTTATAGAGAAGCTTATACCAAGCGCGGAAGCGTGCATTAATGAAACGCTGTGTACATAGTCTTTTCAAAACCAAGCTAAACAGACCTTTCGCTCGTGATAGCTAGGTTTACAAGAGTTCAACCTCTGACATTTTTTTTTTGTCGTTATCCAATTATGACGCCACTGGTATGGCCTTCCCCGCATATGCGGCATCAGGTCACTTGATCGAGAACCATTACAGCGCTGTGTCCGTAACGCCAGTACTTGAGGCATTGTAGTTGTCGTAGAGCTAGGGGTTCAACTCTGTAAATTATAGTGGCCATGCCTTAATTTCTGATCGGCAAGACATCCCTGCAAATGTTACGATTACCGCTTCGGTAGGGACCCTCCTATAGTCTACTAGCTTATCGTCGGTGACAACCTAAGAATTATAAGGTTATATGCACACCGTCCAACTAAAACAAAGTTTGCATAGATGCGCCAGCCAACTAGATTCGCTTATCTACTTGACGTCAAGCGGTTTCGCACGCTGTTTTCTTGGTAAAGATCGGCCTTTGTGTCACTGGTTTGAGGATGAAGCATGAACGTCCACATAGGCACATTTTATAGGGGATCCCGATGTCACTGCTCAGCCTAAGGTAATATTTTAGCTTTAAAAAACTAGGTCTTATTTTTTAAATTAGCCTAGCATTTACATATTAGCCTACGAAAGTCATTAAGCTGTCGGCTGACTCCAGCTGGTTCAGCTCTCTCTCAGAGGTGAGAGCAGATGCACTGCGTTTTTGTGGGTGGAGCTTAAAGGGACACTAAAGAGAAACAGGAAGTTCAGCTGGAATAAAAGAGGGACCTTCAGGAATGCATGCAGTTTTTGTTGGGTGCAAAAATATGAGTTATTAGCGGAGAAATTCGTAAACAAAGACCCAAATATTTCTTCCTCAATTTCTCTCACCCCAGATTTGGCGCTGAAGCAGTGTCGTCACAGATTTCATTGCTCTCAGCGAATCAGAATGCGCCATGATACGTCACCGTTTGCGCAAACGCCCGAGGTGCTGGATGCATCATGGCTGCATGCATGGTCGCTGCGTTTGCGTTCGCCGCGATGGATACCGTTGCTGCCGCTGAACCTTGCAACGAAGAGCTCGCCAGGGAAGCAGGAGTGCATTTCAGCGATATTCAGTGAAACGGAGCGCGAAATGATCCTCCGTGCTCGAGTGGTAGGTGTTTCCGCGTGCGATGGCGGTGAGCCGCCGGCCGCGCCGGCGGAAAGCAGAACTTCGTTTTCGTCGACGGAAGGCGAAGCGTCCGGTCCGCCAGGCGACGATGTTCCGGACAGAACAAGCGTAGAAAGTTGCGCACGTAGTCGGTATGGTTATTTCGTGACTTTATTTAATGACATTCAGCCTCACCGAGCCGCCAGCTTGCTGCTGCAGAGGCACCGGTAGGGGTTTGATGAAGGCTGCATTGAGGGAACAGCTGCTCGAGAAAGGACTGGCCTCTGGGGCACGCCAAGATACTTTCCGAGGGCAGGATTATACATATAATCCGAGGGCGAGAAATGCAGAGAGCACACCATCGGTTTCTCTGGCTCTTTTGCCGTTTTATCATCGGCAGAGCACTGAGCCATTGAGAACGCCGGGGAGCCAGGGCTCACCGCGCGACACCACATGAAAGGACACAATCGAGTCAACACTGCCACTGCCCCTGAGCAAGCGCCTTGGGCCATTTATACAGCCCTCAACACTACACACACGAGGCATTTTCTGGCTGTTTACCGCGAAGTCAACGTTTTTCGAGCCACGCAACACGCAACCAAACACCGTAGAGTGGAACAGGCGCGTGCGACGATGCATTGACCAAAAACGAAACTACGCAACTATCACGACCGGATGTATCGCCATGCCGTTTTTTTCTTATTTATTTAATTTTGTGCTAAACTTGTACTTCCTCGCGTGAAACGGTTTAAAAGTTCGCAAATGCTGTTTATGTACGTTTAAGGTGTATTTCATTTTGCGTTTTATTAACAGCGATAAATCGCTCTCGACCAATCGCGACCGGCCTGCATTTGTAATCTCCGACGTCACGAACGTGTAGTGCGGGAAATTCGAAGGGGCGTCAGCACCTATCCAGTTTTTTCGCTATTTTCTCGCTTATTAAACATCTGTTTGCAGTAAGAATGGTATGGCTGTGATCGTGAAAGGATAATCTACCATTTAAGCCCAACTTCCGGTTTCTTTTTAGTGTCCCTTTAATTTGTCATTCTTAGGCTGCCACCGACTACACAGCGGTATACAGAATCTAAACCTGTTGCAGAAAATATCTCTAAAATTTCAGTTGCACTCAAACATGTCCACACTGCGGACTACGCCGAGGGACGGCTCACCGATTGCGCAGCAAAATTCGTCGTGATAGCCATAATGAAAATGTCATTGTTGAGAGCAAAATAGTGTGACGTCAATTAAAGACGCTGGTGGCGATGCATTTTCAGAGCGGCTTCCCGTGCTTTGGTGCACGTGTGAAATTGATTGGACGACGGGTGAGTTCGTAGTCGTCAGCGCTTTGGTGGTTCACGTGAACTCCATGACGTCGGGTACACACGAATTACGTCACTCGGAGGTTATCCACACCTACTGGCGGGGATGTCGAGATGCGGAATTGTGCGATGTAAATCGATTTATATTAAATTACTGGGGGGACATGATCGCGAATAGGTTGGCCGCTGTTATGGTCCCCCTTTTTTTAAAGGGAAAGATATCAAAAAGCACGATACGCACACCAACACAGGCGCTCAAAGAATGTCTTTACGGGCACCAGCGCCGAAAGCATATAGTCCAGTGACTATATGACGGTAATTAGCAACAATAGCTTTAAAGCAAAGGAAACAAGAAAAAATGCAAAAAAACATGGCAAGAACAGTCACATTCTGTCGTTTGTATTGAAACGCATATACCTCGAATAAAAGTGAAGGCCGAATTATTATTTTTATATGTTCCTGATCAAAATATTAAATTATGTGGTATTGCGTGCCAAAATCACGGTATGATTGCGAGGCACGCCTTAGTGTGGGACTACGGATTAATTTTGACGACAAGGGGCTCTTTAACGTGCACATAATGCACGGTACACGAACGCTCAGATTGCATTTCACCCCCATCGAAATGCGGCCCCCGCGGCCGGCATTTAATCCCGCGCCCCCGGGGTTATAGCAGCGCAATTAATGCCGTAGCCGCTCTACGCCACCAGGGCAGGTTTTCGTGAACTCCGTTACGTGCATCTTGCGTGTATAGAGCTTATAAGGTAACTTCGGCCCCTTCACGAAATGTTAAAGAAGGCGAAAAATTAGACAAGCCAATTGCGCCAAATTAGCCGTTCCTTTTCCTCCTTAACATCTTTCGGCTTCTTTAATATTTTTTGCATAAAGTATACAGAGCTTAAATAAAAATGTATGAAGCAATGTCCCGGCCAGGCTGACGGCCGTTTTGACAGGTGGATATATCTTTGTTGAGGCGTTGATAATTATAAACGCATGTCCACGTGACCAAACGTTCTGGGGCGCTTTTACTCTGTTTAATCTTTTTTCTGTTCATATTGTGCCGTCCCTTTAATTCTTTTCTTCAGCACACAGTGTGTGTATATCTCCAATTTACCACTTGTACATGGCGACAAAGGTAGGGACGGCAGCTTAGAGGGGCTCATATAATATCCAGTGCTGCGGCGACACGCTCTCGCGGTGTTGGCGGACCGGTATTTCATAAGGATGTTCACAGGCGACCGTTCGACCACGCATACGCAGGCATGAGATTTCTTCTTCTTCTTCTTCTTTGTGCCGGATTGCACTGACGCGTCATACGTAGCTCGCCTTTCGATGTATCACGAGCGAAGCCGCGGCGAACGAGCGCAGTAGAACCAGTATGCATACGGTGAGAGTGGACGGGGAATGCGTTCGCATGCGTTGCGTCACCAGCGCAAGACAGTCTCGTCTCGCAATCTCTCGTTTCTCAAAACTGGTTCAAGGAAGTGTACCGTGAGGCATCCGACGCCATGCAGGAATTGAAGAAGTCCTTGTAAAAACGACAGACTATCAAAATCTGCATCAGCACTTCTGCGCTGAAAATATTAAGCGTGCCGTGATCTTCGGCAGTGGCGTAGCCAGAGGCGCCGGCGCCCCCCCCGCCCCACCCCCTTCCCCCTAAAAAGTTCTGGCTATTCCACTGCACTTCCACGTCAGCTCGTTCGACATTTTAGCTCTCCTTCGCAAAACATCGGGTGGATGCATGGTCGTGATCGTTGTTTTGAGTTCAATCGTGCAATTTTTCATAATGCAGACGAAAGTTCAGAGCTACACCATAACCATACAGGTTTTCTGTGCCATAAGGTGTTCCACAAGCCTTTGATTCTGTCATTTACATGCGCGTCCCCGTGGAGGAAGCAAAGAAACTAGGAGGGAGCGTCCCATGATAACACTGAATGCCATCGAACGTGGAGGAAAGAAGACTTTCTGCATGCCTTTTGAGACACTAAAATAAATAAATAAAAGGAATAAGGAGAAGGGACCGGCTTCACGGAATGTTGGTTTGCGAAGACTGAGTACGTGTGACGTCATGCTCTTCACGATAACGAATCCTCTTTCCGCTCGAATGTCGCCTACTGGTAAAGGAACGAAGATCCCTTTATGCATGACTGCAGTTTTCAAGGACTACGAAAAAGTCAAAAGATGCGATGCGGTTTTAAAAAATTGGGAGGACGCTTAAGCTTCGCTTTTAAGAGTGGAACGCGATAGTATTCAAAGATCTCTGACTGGTACTCATGGTTCCCGACGACTGCAGCTTACGCAACCGTAATGGTTACTGGCAAACACTGGCGGCGAACGCTATAGACATGCACGTAGGCGAGCTTTCTGGTAGAAACGCGGCCTCTTGCGTGGGCCGATCCCGGAGACAGTGCACAACCGCGCCAAAGAAATACATCGTTTTCAGGTTTCCGTATTTGTTTCGCACTTTTAATATTTCAGTCTGAGAAGATTTAACATAAAAGGCATGCGCTGTGGGTGTTTTGTTTCATGACATTTGTTTGTGGATTGTAATTCTCAATATTCCGAGGAATAGCTTAGCCAAGAATGCAAGACAAGGTATGAGCAACATTAATGATAGAATGGTGTGGCATACCTAAACTTGGTTGGGGATGATTCTCTCGGCCGCGGGCGCCAATGCCGACGCCGGATTTTCTGCGACACGGCGCCCTAAACATATACATATATATCGTATATGTCGTAGAAGTACAGGTAAACACGCTACTTAAAACATGAGAACCGACAAGACAACCAAATTATCGCCATGCTCTGAATGTCATGAATGGCCGATGAGCAGCAGCATATTCTTCAATTTATTCAGCTCTCGCATACGAGATATGTATCTACCTACACTTTAATATGGGTGGTGATGTGATACAGGTCACAAGTTTTGAGAATATTATTGAAATGAACAAAGCTCACTTCGCCCACTGTGTTATAGTAACGAAAATTTTCACCTTAACATACAGGGAGCAATTCTTTTAAAATTTGGATAAAAATGTCAGCGGGTAAACAGACTGAATGAAATAATTTTTGTAAGTTTCGTTCAAGTACATTTTCTGCAGCAACACACACACACACACACTCACATATACTATATATATATATATATATATATATATATATATATACATACATACATACATACATACATACATACATACATACATACATACATACATACATACAGTGCTGATTTTTAGTGCTGCCTGAGGCTTCTCTCGTGCCCTCTGTTGATCACTTTGTCATCTTCCTTTAAACTCTTTCCTTTGTTTTTTGTATGTTATGTCTTTATGTTACCTGTTTAGTTATGCCTGTTGTGTGTTATATGTGTCGTGTAATGTGCGCAATTCGCGCAATTACTCTGTTGCGGAGTGCCGACGCCGACAGTTGTGATGACGTCGTGTTCGCATCTTTGCGTCGGCCATCATATCGCAACATACTTTGTCTATCGATCGTGTTTGCTCAGTGAATGTTGCAACAAGTTTGCAATGTTTATATGATTCTCAGGCCAAGGCAAGTTATTGCAAAAGTAAACTCCTTTCGCGGGAGTCCAAGAGTGTAACAAATTACACCCTTATTAAATCGGAGCGGATGGCGAATGCTAACTCTGGGTACAGGTGTATTCTCATTTACAGCTGCAAACAAGTGCTCGGGCACACAATGTAAAACTACATGCAGCGTGAAATGCCAGCTGTGCACGACATTTAAGCATGGGGAAAAATACAGTGGAACCTCATTGATAGGATTTTCGCGGGAACCAGAAAATAAAATGTATCATCCAAAGCAAGCCTCAAAACGTAAGAAAACAGACTTACTTGGTGACAAACTCGCTAGCAAAGCTTCCTGTGGCGACATCACACGAACCGCACACACTCCAAGCGGATTTCTGCCGTCGCCGTGAGGTTTCGTATAAAGTCCAAGTGCGTCGCTGCGAGCCGTATGTGCGAGTGAAAGCGCGCGAGGGACGCGCGCTTTCACGGAGAGCAAGCGCGAGGTCTTTCGTAGCGCGAAAGCCCGTGAAGGGACAGGAGGCAGGGGCGGGTGGCGTTGTGCTCCGGCAGCAACGGCGTATTTCGCGACCGGGCGCAAGGAGACCTGGCGAGTGGTGACTCCATCTCTCGCGTGAAAGGAGGAAAGCGGGAAGGCAGCGCGGGAGGGAGGGGTGCGGCTTCTACTCTGCCAGCAACTGCGTATTTGTACTTTGCGGCGTGCGCCTTATCTTGAAAGCGATCTGCTTATAGCTTTGTGTGCACTGTGCTTTCGCCTCGCTGTTTCCGTTGAAGCGATAGATCAAATGACCGGTAGCCACTTCCGCTCGCTGCTGCAGGCGCTTGCTAACGCCAGCGTTTCAACAGCGAGTGTCCGCGGTCATCGAGTGTGATGTGTTCATGTTTGCTTTTGCACGCTGACACCATGCTTGTAAGCGAATGTTCCCAAGTTTACAGGGCCGATAAAACTACTATCCTTACTTCGTATAGATGTCTACTAATTTGCTATCGCAACCAGTGCATAAAGTCAGAGCCCCCCCCTTCATTTTCTAAGGAGGTGCTCGGCCCTCCCTCGGCATGCGAACTGCAGCACTGCGGCACCCATTTGACAAGCGCTGGAGGTGATTTTATTACCAGTAGTGACTTATGCGGGGCAATTGTAACTCACCAATTTTTCGATTAATAACTTAATCGCAATTAATGGGTTGATGTGGCACGATCAAAAACAGGAAAGATGGTGTTTCTGTGCTGCTGCATGCATTTCCCCGAGGCACTGCACATGACGGTCACCACGTTTGTTCGACTAAGATTCTTGGCACAGCATACTGTTTCATGAGCCACCTGAGCGTGAAGGTGCCTGCTCATGAATTAGTGAATGTTCACACCATTTAATTTTCATTCATTTATTGTGCATTACGAGTGCTGTGTTTTTCCAAAGACGCATGCATTCTGTCCACCTTTGTAGGTAAGTAGACGCAAAACCATAAAATGCATTGTTGTAGTGCATGATGTCATTTAAACAAGGCAACTAAGGTTCTTTGTTGCAGCTAGACTTCATCATCATCATCAGCCTATATTTATGTCCACTGCGATCTCCAATTACCCCTGTGTACTTATTTGCTTTGAATTGCGATATCTTTAACCCTTTACCTCCCGAGTTATTTCTGAAAGGTCGTTTTCAATATTTAATTTTTTTTTCTGAGTGCTTGATTAAATCGGCACATTAAATAAATGCCCGATATACATGCAGAATGACAAATTTATTTGCAGAACTCCTATAAAATTTGTTTAACTCGAGAGAAAGTTGGCTTTTTCAGCGCTAATAACGTAAATGGGAAGTGAGCGTGAAAGTGCTTATATATATATATATATATATATATATATATATATATATATATATATATATATATATCGCTGGTCTAAAGTCTGCCTTCCCTGAAGGGAGACTTTAAGCCCCGATCGCAAGTGATGCTTTGAAACTGTCTTTTATTGAGCAACTTTAAAATAGCTCGTCAGTTTTCGCTGAACTTTCATTTTTTCGAAGTCCGTAAACAAGTTCTTTTGAAAGTTGGAAAATGAGACCAATAATTCCGAAACAAAGGAGCACCGTAGAGCAGCGTGACACAACGAGCGATACGACTGGCAGACGAGGGTAGGCGCTTTGTTCAGCCACATGACCGCATGAAGATCTCGCCTGAAAAGCCAACCAAAACAAGCGCGAGTGAAAGCTGACGCGAGCAGACGATACCAGTGCGAAAACAGCGGTCGGGCGAATCCGCATGACATCAGTTTCCCGCGCGTGCGTCACTAAAGGGGCAGCTTTCATTGATCTGCTTCGCTCGCGGCTCGTTTGCCGCCGGGCACGCAGCAATTTAATCGGACCAGGACCGAACCCCCCACGGCACGAAAAGGGTGCGACTGTTTTCACAACAAATCCGTGCAGGGGCGGGGCCTCGCCTCCCCGATGACGTATCACCATTTTCATTTTTTCCCTCTCTGTTTGGCGGCGCGATCGGTTGTGCCCCGGTGCCGGGCGCCGACGCGAAGCGGCGGTCGTTGGGGTGTTGTGGAGCGCAGCGTAGCAACACCCCAAATAAAAAATACTGCTTTAGTCAGGTAGACTGCTCCCTCCCTGACGGTGAGATTATATTTGGATCATCAAAACAGTGATGCATTTATTTAGGAATACCATCGATCCCTTAAAAGCAGCCACGTGTCTAGTCACGCCCAGCGTGTTCTCCGTTCCAAAGCCGGCTGCGTTGGAACGCCGCCAGAGAGGAAGAAAAAAGAAAGAAAATGGTGATAAGTCATTGAGGCGAGGCCCCGCCCCTGTACGGATTTGTTGTGAAAACAGTCGCACCCGCACGAAAAACCTGCTTTGCGGCAGCATTTGTGGCGTGCGTTTTTCCGCTAGTGTCGTTGACCCTTAACACGTAGTTCATGGGTCGTTGGAATGTAATTTATTCTAGTACACTAAGCTACGAGTTTCAGAAATACCAGTTTGCAGTCGTATCAACCGATTTATCAACGGAATGGTATCAACGAGGTTCCACTGCATTGCCAGGCCTTTGATTTAGACTCAGAATGGGCCTTTCTCTCAAAAAGTGGCGGCTCACTCAAATTTCCTTATGCTTACTAATCAATTTAGGCGCGAGGCATATTTCTGTAGCGATGATGGCCTGAAAATATGGCGGACATATGTTACCAAGTGATTGTCACACAGCAGTGCTGAACGCCACAAAATAATGGTGCAGGGCACCACCAAGCTGCTGCAACACTAGAAAACAAGTGGCTTGCTTTAAAACACGGCTTTGAGCACACATACCTCCGGCCAATGTGCGTCTTGCGCACAAGTATTAGTTTCAGTATAACGCTTGTCTTAGTGCATACTATAGACATATACATTCAAACACTTGGCACAGAGGGTGAATAGGACTAACGATTATTGTAAGCAGACTTGCCCAGTTCCTTGTCCTTAGCGTAACTTACATATTCGCTGCATCATCTAACAGAACACTATTTTCCTGCTGCTAGCTAGCTTGGAGTGGTCGGCGTTTATTGTGCATATAAATTTCGGTCTTTACTCCTGCGTGTTGGCCAGCACCTTGTTAAGGAGCAGTCGCTCTTCAACGCAGCCATGTTTTCAAATCTTGAGCTGTTTTGAAGGTACCAAGAACAGCGCGTATGTCTGCAGTGGTTCACAGTGTTCCGACTCAAATACGTAGTGTTTTAACATTTACGCTATGCCACAGGGTGTTTGCGTAACTTGTACTAGATCTATTGAGTAACTTGTACTAGATCTTGTCTCTTGTGTCGGGTGCTGGTTCGAACCCCACACCGGCACACCATTTGCTGGTTTTCCAGCTCTCCCCAAAATCAGTGTATGCGTTGCAAGCACTCTGTCGGGTGTACATACATAACAGCTGAATTCCCAATTCCTTAAACTGTTCACAGCCGTGTTATTCGAAGTTCAGAGACATTGTGGCCCATCCTTTCACTTATGTTTAAACAGCTCCGCTGTTTAAGCCGGCCGCAAGTTGTGCCGCGAGCCGTAAAACCTCGCTGAGCTATGACGTCACTGCATTGCCTAGCAACCCTATACCAGCTGTGCAATAGCTTTTCGGAGCTGGGGAAGAGAGAGCTGAGAGAGAGTGAAAGCAGAGTATAAAAATAGCATCGCTCAGCACAGCGGATGAGTGAGGCATGTGGTAGTGGGACGCGCAGAGCTGCTGCCGACGCGGATCGTGCTTCGCCGTGTTCGCACTGAACATGCCCGGTGTCCACGACTGCAGCCGATGCCTCTGGCGGCGGCTCGGCAGGTTTCGGCCAGAGAACTGGACACTAGTTGCTTCCGAAAGACTGAAGCGAGAGCTAGGAAAGCTGAAACTAAGTGTCGCAGAAGAGAACATCCCGAGTTTAGATTAAGGGAAGCCGAGAGCTCGTTTAGGCGAAGAAATGAAGATCCGGAGGCTTGTGAACGTGGCCGGTTGATTCATCGCGATAATATGCAGAACATCGCGAAGATATCCTGAGCGCCAGGAAACTAAGTGTGTGGTTTGCCACTACCTTACTAGGCTTTTCCCAGCCCTGCTGGTCTCTGGTGTTTGCGGTAGCAGAGCCACGCATAATTTTTCTTCTGCCCTTTCTCCTCAGAGTCCAAAGGCTACTTCTGCTTCTGTCCGATTATATCTTCTCTGCAGCCACCCACTGATGATGCTTTTCGCGTCAACTGGCATGACCAGTCTCGGCACCGAGTCAAATGGGTGCACATTGTCCGTTCTTGCGCACAATTTTGTTGCTGCTTTCAACAGGTCGATTTCACGAGTTTACTACGCTGTCGAAAAGCATACAGGGTGTAGTAGTTCTTAGCAGGCAACTATACCTTCGTTTACATGAACTCGATGCAAGCGGGTCAAGTGAGAAATTGTGTTGACTAAGTCCAACCCAATCGCGTTTATATGCATATGGCTAGTGGGTTGGGCAAGTCAACGCTTCTCTTGTAGGCAGATTGACCGAACACAACTCGACGATTGCTTGGCCCAACCTGCTAGCATTTACATGAACCAGACGACCAGATCTCAGCCCCAACAAGGAGACTCAATTTTGTTAGGTTCATGTAAACGTTGCTTATGTTAGGAAGCATGCTGTGTTTGTACCAAGACAAACCTACTTGGCCCTTTAGATAAATACTCGGGGAGGTGACTATAAAAAAATACCACAATACGAGGCTGTATAGAAAAAGAACGAAGGAAGAGGGAGGGGTAGCTGCAGGCTTAGTATTGTCACTGCTAAAGTGCCGACTGACATTCTCAGGAGTGGGGGGGCAGTTCCTCCCTGTGTATCTGCCAGTGCCTGTGTGCACATACAAGAGATGACAAACGTTTCTGCATTCAAGTGTGCCCGAACAAATTTTGTGAGAGGAGTCAAATGGTTCCTCCTCCAAACATGCACAGAACCCACTCTTAAGTGGAATGTGCCAGAGCGACAACTTACAGTAACCAAGCACAGCCAACTGCTTCAATTACCCACAATGAAACCAACTCGCTTTTGAATTAAAGTTCTATTTTTTTTTTCACAGATGTCTGTGTAACATGACTTTCTCATGGCTATTGGTTGGAGTTATACAAATACTTCTAATAGCTGTGTTTGGTATAGCAAGGCAAAAATGCATCCACACACTGACAGCTCAGACAAGGCAGTCATAGCAACAATGAGTATAAGTGACGTCAACTTGCTTTATTATAAAGCACAGCGACTAATATGTCTTAAATTTAATTAGATCTAACTGTACACAGGCCACTGGACTTCTCAAAAGCCTTACTTGTGGCATGGCAACGTGTTCCCACGGAACTAAAAGAAATTTACAAAATGAACAGCTTGGAAGGACAACATTGCTGCGATGGTGGCACTTGACACTTTCCCTCCGTCTCTTGCGGGAATTTTGTGGATTCACTGGTGTTTTCTTCGTTTTTTAAAGTGCGAAGTGAGCAGCACAGTCTGTACACTTGTTGCCCTTTCCAGTGTGCGCCAGTCTATGACACGACCGGTCTGCAAATCCAGGTTTGTTTTTCTTTTCGCTGTAGTACTTCTCTCCCTAGTATCACCGTTGCATGTACGCCGCACCTTGAAGAGGTCATATACACGCACAACACTGAAAAACGTGTTTTTTTTCTCTCCTGTAGCACTGTCAGGTCTCAGTTGAAGACAAACTTGTAGGTGAAGCCACCGCCTGAGCCACTGCCAAAGGGGTTGAAACCCTGGAAGGGGTTGAAGCCCTTGCCTTGCTGAGACTCTGGATCCAGGGGATCCTCACCATTGTCAAATTGTTTCCTCTTTTCTGTAATGCAAGAAAAAAAAAAGGGGGGGGGGGACAACAATGCTATAATGCAAATTACAACGAAGACAATGTAAAATATACGAAGAAAGATGAGTGAAACACAATGCTAAGGTGGACAAAGCAGCACGTGTCTTTAATATGTCCTTTTCACGACATTCATAGTGCATGTTACATTCCATTGTTCCGTGATGATGCAACACATTTTGTACACAATGGGTCTCCCCTAGCCTTGGCTACAGGCCCAGCATTTTCTGTGTGCTATACTGATGAATTATGAGAGAAGAAAAAAGAAAAGCCCACTTTCGAATGTGAAAAGGGAATGCAGTTATGAGAAACAAAGATATAACTGAAACAATGATGCTTCTTGCACTTTCTTGAATGGCATCAAAATTATAAATGGCTCGGAGGGTTGCACCCAACAGTCCTTCCCCAGTGGAAGATGCTTTTAACATATATGCACTTTTTCGCCATTTATTGTGTGGTTTGTTTGTCCTGCTGCAACCAAGCGGAATTTGAATAGAGTCATACCAGTTTAAACACTATGAAAACAAGAATACTAGTTGGTTGTGGTGAATTAAACATGCTTCATACGAGAACATTTAAGTCACGAATGACATGTCAGCTTTTCTTGCTTTGCACTCAAAATGCAACGCCTACCCCAAAGAGAAAGCATCAATGCACCATGTACACTAGTGCACAAAGACACGCCCATGTGTTTTGTTTTTGCCTTCACAACTTTTCAGTTTGTATATTCTACTAATAAGGCTACAGTTTGCAATGGACAGACGTATTTACCAGCAGGCAAGAGCCAACAATTGTGCACATACAACAAAAGAATCCTCAAACATTTCCACAAGGAAACAATCGCAAGAAGAATATTGTTCTGACATAGAAGTGGGGCTCCCACTCAAGTACTCAAACTTGAGAAATGCATTCCATTTACTTTTGGTGTGCATGACACCAGCATGATGGCCCTCTCACAAAAGAGCAATGGAGGAAAGGGGAAAAACACTGACCAGGGTCAGTGAGCACCTCCTTCGCCGCTGCAATGTCAATGAACTTCTTTTCCGCCTCCTTCTTGGAATCGCCTTGGTAGTTGTCCGGGTGCCACTTTTGGGCCAACTTTCGATAGGCCTTCAGGATCTCCCGCTTCTGCGCCGAGCGCTTCACCCCGAGAATCTTGTAGTAGTCGCGTTTGTGCGACTGCTTTTCGAGCCGTTGAGCACGCTTGAGGCCCTCAGGTCCACACGAGTTCTCGTCCATGTTAGCTGCTTGCTGAAAGTCATGGGATGCTGCGTGGAATAGGGAGCTCAAAATCATACTCTATACCTACCCACAGATGCACATGACATTCACATAATGCTTGAGAATATAGTACGCTGTTTATGTACAATGCGTACCAGTGAAGCAATGGCCTAGAGGAGCACATGATGTCTAATGCATCATTTTGGGACGGCATCTGCCTCACAATTGTGTATTCAGAGGCAGCTGCTACTACTCTGAAAGCTTCTCCTTGGAGTGTGTTCTTAAAATGTGACATATGCTTTCCGATATCAAAGATGAACCCACAATTGCTTCAGACATGAAGTACCTATTAAGATAAATTATCTTCCAATTATTTTGACTTCTGTTTCTAAGCTGCATTTAAACAGTTGAAACCACACAGCTGCCTAAGTTGCATATCATTTTCTTTGAAAAGAAATGCTGCTTGACATGTTTCAGACGTGTCAAAATTTTAGACATTATTTTAAATTGGCTCTATTGGGTACGTGGTGGTGCCACAAAGCCATCCGAATTATCAGGCATGTCCAAAAAATTGGTTGCTGATTGTAATTCCCAACATGAAGCACAATAGTTGTCATTCAGCACTTAAAATTCTTTTCACTAGTCTGCGTAAGAAATGAGAGGGCCACTGACCGCGGTCATATTGCCCGTCCGCCAAGTAGGCTTCTGCTCGGTCGCAAAGGGCCCGTGTGTCCTCTGGGTTCAGGCGCAGGGCATCAGAGCAGGCCTCAACGGCCTCACTGGTATGGCCCGCCTTGCTGTGGCAGTGACAGAGGCGCCCCTTGACGTGCTGCACTATCTGGGCCACGTCAGGCTCGGTGCGCAGTGCCGCCTTTCCCTTCTCAACGCAGTCGTCAAAGCTGCCCTGCCCAATCAGCTCCTGGATGCTACGCAGTTGCGCTGCCAGCTTCTTCACCTTCTTGTAGTGTGAGAAGCAGTCCTTGTGGTCTGGGTCCAGCTTGAGGCACTCTCGAATGACACTGGATTAGACAACGAAAAAAACAGAATGTGTCAATGAGGGGGAGCAAGTGAAAAGTTAATGAAGCTGCTGTGCACAACCAACATGAAGAAGGGATATAATTAGCCCAAATAACTAACCATTGCTTAACTGCACACCTCCTTTGAACTACACAACATTCACATTCCCGTTACAGTAAGCAAATTACGCTAGATGCTTCGTTAGTTATTCAGCGAAGCTTGAGAAAAGCCACCAGAATACCAAGGAAGGATTGGAGATTAATTTACTGTCTGTTACTTTTACAGGTAGTGTCAGCGAGATCAAGCTTGCTGCCCACTGTAGTTTTTATGGTCGCAGCCTCTGCTATAGAAGGCTCTGCCAGCGGTTAGCGGGAGGTGGCACATGGAAGTGTCAGGATCACAACAAGAAGCAAAGAGTGCTTCTGCGATGCGAGGCTACAATGCACTGATACATCTCCATAAAATGCTGAGAAAGCAATTCACAAATGTAGGTGAGAATACGAGCACAAGGAAGGGTATGACATGCAAGAGCACCGAGAGAAAACTTTCAACTTTAGTAGTTCTGTGGATGCTTAGACTGCATGCAATTCAAGCCTGTTTAAGACCCTTGCGATCTGTCTTAAAGGCAAGCTTGTGGGGAAATTAAGACAAGGAGTATATGAAAATTCACTCACTTAAGAGACTCGTCAGCGTCTCCCATCTTGTAGTACAGCTTGCTAAGTTTCAAGAAGCCAACAGTGTTGTCTGGCACCATCTTCGTTGTGGGCCGCAGGTCTGTGATGGCATTTATCAGGTCCCCAAGGTTTTCATAACACTGTGCACGCATCTCGCGAAGAGTCACATCCCACGGGCACTCCTAGAAGGTGACCATAAGAGTGAAGAGTGAGAAGACACATCAACACATCGCCCTCTTAAGCATGTCCATCTCAAGACACAGCCAACCATCTAATAGATTTATGCTAATCAGGTCTAAAACAAACACAGATGAGACCACCCGTAAGTTTTCTTCTAGAAACACAGCTCTGTCCTAGTCGGTAAACACTGAAAAAAAGTATGAAGCCTTCAAGTGGCATTTCTACCGGGTGCCAACTTACTGTGGCAGTGTAGCCAAAGATAAGGAGCCAAAGCACACACTTTTTTACTGCAAATTTTTCTGTAGTCTGCGAATGTAAGCAACTGGAAGCTATGCAGTGCAAAACAAAATGTACCAATTAACACTTTTTTGTTGCAAGATTTATTTCATAACAAATAAGAAGCTTGCTTAAGAAAAAGCATTGCATTTCATGCTGTTCCTAGTTTTGTGGCTTTATGTTGTCCATGCCTGGTTTTCCTTGTTCGGTAAACAAAGATGGCGTCACTGGGTTGGAGCGAGTGGGAGATGTGTGATGTGAAGCTAACACCACTAGCACAAGTGCATCGCTGGTCCGATGCGCAGGAGATGGCTACCTCAACATCGACAACCTGTCCCTGTACGGCAAGTCTACCAGGCATGGAAACACAATTGCACAATTAGAAGTAGAGCATAAGAAAACGTGCATTTCAATATTTCCATGGCATACAGTGTCAGTATTCTAGGTCGTTCACTGCCGCGAATATAATTACTTTCGGGAGACTTCGCATGTAGCAGTGTAGCACCAAAGGCATCAGTGTGTATGAGTGAGAGCATTCCTGGCACTCCGCGATGACAGCGTTCAACTTCGCAGATACAGTCACCTTTGCAAAGTTCCACCTGTAGCAACATGCGCATTGATGTCTATTATGTGAGCTACAGTGTTTCTTCTACTGTGCGAAAACAGCGTGCTTGGCCTGCGCAAGGAATGCTGCTGCCTGTGGACGCTAACAGGTTTTCTGCCCACCGCCATGACATCTCGTGAAAGTTATTGTATCTCCAAGTGAACTACCGTGAACACTGATGACGTATGCCATGGAATTTGTGAAATGTGTGTTTTCCTTTACGTAGGATTTTTGATCGCCCAGTTCCTGGATGGTCCATGGTTTTTCACAATAAAAATGTTTGCTTCAATAAAAGCGCTTGCTACACTCATTCAGAATACCAAATATCACTTGCCGTATAACATCATTACAGTACATTTTGTGCATTTGGACATTTAGTTCAATAGTGTGCGGCTTAGCGTAAGATAAGAAGTCATCTAGAGGTAATGCATTTTGGAAATAGGCTCAGCTATTTGTTCCTTCAGTGTAGCATTAACAAATTATATGAATATTTATGTTCGCTTTTGGAAAACAATATACATATCTGATTTACCTTGGCACTATTTCACAGAGAGTAATGATACACCGAGCTCACTCACATGAAAACATTTCAATAAAAAAGGCTCATGTGCTACGCTGGTAAAAATGAAACTGACGTCGCTAGCAAAATGTCGGCTCTACTTGGCATAGTAATACAAGAGCAGAAGCTGTGCACATGCGCATAGCTTTGCCTGTGCTGCCACAGAAAGTTGTCATCGTGTATAGAACGTGCTCACAATATCTTTTTCAAGTACACTTAGAATCAAGAGACTTGTGAGAGATCACAATGTTTTAGATAACAAATGCCAATTTGGCCACAAGGAGGATAGGAATAAACTTTATTTGCCCAGCGGTTAAGGCTGTTGGTGCCCGGAGCTAGGCTGCCAGGGGTCCATGGATAAATAAATTATCTACAGGCTTCCAAGCAAATAGTTTCCAATGTAATGTTTCTCAGAAGCATCACTGCAACTGAAATCTCTCACAAGTGACAGCTTTTGTTCACAGCAATGCAATAACTACATTGATAAGTTGGTACAGCTACTCACAGTGAAAAAGAAAATAGAGGTATTAGGGGGCAAATAAGCACAATGATCAAGTTGCATTGTGTTACGCGAGAAAGGCACCCAAGAACAAGCAATCACTTACTGCAATCACCCTGGTGAGCACTTCAATAGCCCCCACGTAGTTTCGGTCATGAATCATCTCCTGTGCGACACGAATGTCTTGCTTCAGAGGTTCAATGGCCATGTACGCCCGATGTGCCTCGACATTGTTTGGGTCTAGTCGTAGCTGCAGGAAACGGTGCCAGACCATCAAAGCAATGCCAGAACTTTCATCTGCGATCTTAATTTTCCCACTCTAATGACAAGCACTAAAGCTACAGCTTCCGAGAACATGTCTGGAACTATGACACAATGTGGAGTAATTTGGTGTCTCTGAATGCTTAAGATGACTATTCCTTTGAGCAGACTAGGTCTATCATTGCTTTAACTTGCCGTGTGCTGCCCTTCATGCATAAGCTAGCCATTGTCACATAAAAAATGAGAAAGCATGAAACACCAGGCCAATATGTGAGCACCAAGCTAGTATGCACGAAGTCCATGACGACAATGACAATGATGTGTATGCAGGCCTTCTAACATAAACTAGTAGTTGCTTTATGATGCTCAGAGTGAAGGATGTAAAAAAACTTATGTGTGAAAGAAACTGCTCCAACTAGCTTGTCTCCTGAAATTTTTTTTTAGACAAACTCGCCACCACAGCATAAAAAGTACCAAGCGTTGATATTGCCACTGCTTGTGCTAAGATGATTATGCCCACACACCCATCTGCCTCTAAACATTGCAACATCAGATAGCACAAAGTGGCCACAATACATTGCTCAGTTTAAGACTTGAACATTAAATGCAGACACTAGCTTGCACACTATGTGCATTAGGAACATTAAGTGCAGACACTAGCAGTGAGAGGTGTACCCTATCATGTGGAGTGCACTGTGTTCATTTTTAAATAATGTATGTTCTGGACTATTTTCCTTCAGACTGACTGGTTGCTTGTCAATGGAACGATACATTCTACAACTGTTTAAAGTAAAGTTACACTGTGAGCCTAGAAACATAACACAGCTCCAACAGGCCAGCAGAATAAAGTAATGCATTTTCAGTAAAAAAATTTCGGAGTAGCTTGTACTAGTGGCGCAAGGCTAAAGACACAGTGGAGCTGATCGGTTCCTAGCTCGTCGTGGCTATACGAAGTGATGCTAAGTTATACGAAGTAATGCCAAGTGATGCTAAGTTATACAAAGTGTATAAGCATTTACTCGTGGTCCGTGGCATCAGGGAACGCCTCGTGAAGCACTTGCAGTCCGAAAAGATGTAGGGGAAGTGCGGTGAAAGCTATGCACAGTGTACGGGTGGCGCGCAGCAGATGACACACCGGGATGACGTCACAGCACATGCGCAATAGCGCAACCGCCTCGGCGGAGCCGTGTCTGTGTCGGGCGAAGCAAGCGCGCATCTGCGCCGGCGGTTACTAGGCAACGCAAGGTGACGTCATTGTTACTGCTTCGGCGCATGTGCGGCTAGGCGAGGTTGGGCCAGGTGGTGCGCAGCTGTGGCTTGTTTGTTGCTAGGCAACGGCGCGGAGTTTTCTGTGGATTTTGGACGTTTCTCCTCCAGCTTTAACAGCTTCGCTGTTAAAAGGACACGTTATACAAGTAGCTACGTGACCCCATGACACACTAGCTGTAATGTGTACTGTAACTTCAAAGAAACACAATCAGAGATGTAGCGAAAAGAAACACAAAATTGTAGACCTGTGCACTGAGGTAAAGTTCATACGAACTGGCCTATCAGAAAATATGCCTGCATGATGTAGTGTGCAGCACTTCTCAGCACAAAGTTCTATTGCGCAGGAGGTCTCTAAGTCCATCACTTCAGACGTGTGCTACAGCATAGGCAAAATACATACAGAAATTACAGTGTGACAAGAACACTTTATTTATTAGAGATTAGGTCAGATTATGAAGCTGTAGCATATGCTAAGCTCCAGCATGAATTGCAAGAAATGGCTGCAAGCCTAAAGCACAATGGCGTGTTACAAGATTTATTCATAACTTGCCATGCATCAGGAAACCAATCCCCATCAGAAACACTCCCAAACAAAATTAACATAGGCACTTGCACATGCCTGCCTTCCTTTCGTCCACTTTTACTAAAGCTGCTGCCTATCCTTCAGAAGGAATGGGAGAACACAAAAAAAGAAAAGAAAAATAACTGCACTTACCACCCACTCGAAGTCGATGTGGGCCTCCTCTAGATTCCCTTGCTTGAGGAGCACTGTACCCCTTTGATGCCTTGCCTACGTGTCGTACACAAAGAGAGAGAAAACAAAATGTTCAATTTAAATGTGCATTGTACAACAGCCAGTGCGGAACACTGTCTATAAACAGGGAGTTTACATATTTAATGCTATGCAGCTAGATACTCACAGCAAGAAAGTCTGGCTTCAAGGCAATGACCTCATTGAGGTCTTCAAGTGCCGACTTGGACTTGCCCAGCCCCAGGTAAGCTGTAGCGCGCTTGTAATAAGTTAGGTAGTTATCAGGATCCGCATCTGCAATAAGAATGATGATAAGCAGAGTAATCTAAGCCTAAATGTTCAGAAAAACAACATGGCCGAATAGGTCACCTGGAAATGAAGGGTTAGAGGACCTCTAAAGTTAGCAAACAACAAACCCCTGAAAAAAGTATGACATGACACCAACTGCTTGCTTTTCGTTAAGGAATCTGTGGCTAAGCAAATAGCGAGCACTGGTCAAAATGCCAGTAGTCATGTTTCAGTAATGACACATCAGCATTACCACGTCCACAGATGTTACCAATCCATCATCAGGAAGTCTGCACATGCGCAGCATTAAAAGTCATAGCCTATACTCGCACAAAGAACAAAAGGCAAGCATTATTACAGCTGTTATGGACTGACAAGTTTCAGAACTGTAGTATTCAAGTTGGCTTAATTACTGTACTATAATGCAATGTAATCGATGCGCCCGTCCTCTCCATAGCAAAATAATTTGTTCTTACAAAGCAGTGTTCATTGGATATCACAATTAAATTTGCTGACAATATTTTGGTGCCATGAAAGCTTGAAACACACATGGACTCCCTCAAATAGCATGACTGCAGCACAACAATTTAATGATACGTAATATGACAAACTGCTGCCTATTCAAAACTTGGTAACTATGGTTATAAAGTGGTTTGAACAAGTTGGATTCCCAAAAGTGTAATTTAGATTATTTTTTGTTTTTATTCTAGGGAAACACTGTTTAAACGACACCTTGAGGACGGCAGAAGACAATCTGCTACAAGTTAATGCATATCTTGCCACACATCATCATCTTTTAGGGTGACCAAGCATCTGATAAGGAGGTGCGCCACCAAGCTCAGCAAAGCTGTAAGTGTGGCCGATATGTAAAAATGCGTTGAGACAACAGAAACCGTGTCTCGGCCATCAGTGGGCGCACGGCAGGAACGAACTGTCCGCACCGGTATCATCAAGACGATATCGTAACGTAGACAGGATCAACATCGTAACGTAGACAGGATCAACGTATACACCATGCTATAGACGCAGCGCTTGTGCGCCACGATAACTTACCGATGGCAGCGTGGTAATGAGACAAAGCGTCCGCGTACTGGCCCTTGGACATGAGTTGTCGTCCCATCTCAAGATGCCCCTCAATCTCTGCCTGCGTGATGCCCGCAACACCTGTGCGGCATGTAAAGAATTGAAAAGCACAATCAATGGGCCGAGTCAGCTGAAAGCGCCTCGCGGGCAAAGCCCACGGGATCACGCAAGCACATGCCACCTAGATTCCGTATACCCGTAATCTCGCATATTAAAACACGTGCACCTAAACGAACTCTCTCCAAGGCGATCAGGTCCGGCGAAAGTGTCGGACGTCCCAATTCACGGCGCGCGCACGCGGTGATGCAACAACTTCGCCGCCTATCGTTTGTCACGTACCGTAAATGTAGTACGAGACGCACGCTGCGGCACGATTGATGAGACGCTATCACGTACACTTCTAAACACACAGTTCAACCCGCGACGATGCCACAGAAGAAAGACGTCCGATGTTGCAGAAGCAGAGACGAACGCCAAAATGAGTTGAACGCGCAAGCTAGCTTCCTTCCAAGGCAAGCGCCGGCCTGCAAAGCGTGCGATCCGATTGTAAGGATGGTGGACCACCACACTGCACGGGAAAAAAATACTTGCCGATCAGTCGTCTCGTCGTCCAGGCGAGAACGTACAGGTAGGAGACGAGCTGGTACGCCGAAGGATAGCCTGTCATTTTGGCCGTAGCGAGCGCGGAGGATACAATTTATTAAAATAAATACTAGACCATAATTTCTATCCCGCTGCCCGAGCGCAAGTACAGCTCATCGCTCGAGTCGATGTCGACTGCTTGTACACAAAAATATCGTGTGCTTAGCTGATTGGTCGATGGGCTGCCCTTAGCGCAGCGAATCTTAAAATAAATGCAAGCTCGTTATTAAGTAATTTATACCATAAAGATATTATGCATGTATTGTGGCCTTATCGAAATAACTTTCCAGCAGTTTTGTTTGCTTTATTATGTTCAAAAAATCTCTTAAAATAAAATTGGGTGGTAGAGCGCGCTCCCACGCGGCAGCCGGTCACACCAGCGTATCGGATGTGCTTCCTGCGGGAGTTTAGTTTTCAACTTCGTTTGATCGTCTGCTGGCATAAGTGATATTGATCAAGCAAGAAAACACCTTCAGGCGCTCGCATGCTCTCTGATGGGTCCACGAATTAGAAGCGTTCGCGAGTAACCGCTGCGTTGTGCCTGATAGACGCATAGAGGTAAGCTGCGCTGACCCGCACTGATGCGTCCGCAGATGACAAAAGGCTTTCGGCCCGCTGAGCGCACCCCCCACTTCTTCCCATCCCCACTAAAATAGCCTACTGAATATCTGTTTATAGATGATGTCGGCGGCAGCAGCGGCGGTGTGCGGGGGATCCCCGGTCCTGCCTTCAAGTACGGTGGATCCGGCCACAAACGATGCGCCGCTGGAGTTTGCGGCACGAATCAAGACCACTGTGGCCCCCGAAGGGCTCGGTGAGCCTGACATGTTTACGCACGCGGTGTCTCTATCAAGTTCAAAGGCGGCTCTATTCCTCGCTTGAGAGCCTTAGCTGCCAAACACGCAAATGCATTTTTTTTCTCGATTACGTGTCAGAAAATGCGTGCGAAAACCTGCCTGTTTACAGCGTATGCATGCTGGTGTCACGACCCAACCGAGACCGCGGATAACGGAGGTATAAAGAGCGCGATACTTCTACACTCGGCGGAGAGTTTCGATCGCTTTAACCGTAGTCATGAGCTGCAGTCGTCCGCATCGTGCCGTGCGCGTGTTGTTTACGAGGTCGCCAGGTGGTGTCCGCGCACAGTAGTTCGCGTGCTTTCTTATTGCCTTTTTGTTCATGTGCATAAGCGCGATCAGCACTCGTGTCCGATTGACGTTGCACCGCTGTGAGTAAATTTGGTCAATTCCCCCTTGTGTGCATTCTTCGTTCCTCTTCTTTTTCCGTCGGTTTGATTAAAGTGCAACATACTGATAGCAGACGTACGTACGTTATGAGGAGCGTTTCGTTTATGTATATTTTACACATGTTTTTACTGACTGGTATGTCCTAAAGATGCTCCACAATATGAACTATATTTTAGGATGCAAACAATAAAATTACTAATAACGTTCTCGATATATATTAAAAGAAATTCTGTCTTTATCATTGCGGCATGAATATATTTTAAGCTGACAGTTTAGTATATCTGTTTTCTTTGCCTACAATCTTTAAATGCTTCTACATTTGAGTGCTACAGATATCATTGGCTCCAAACAGTAGTTGAAAACACCGGCATATGGGCTTTGCATAAGTAGTTAGCACAGCTGGGCAAGTTATGCTCCAGTGACATAATTAAAATAATTGTGAGATGAAAGAGAAGAAGAAGATGGTGCACTCTTCTATCGTGCTGCCTCTCAATCTTGATGACACGTGTCAGTGTTTACGCGCTTTGCTTTCAATTTTGTGCCTTGTTCTCATTTTTTTCTTTAAGCTGCTGTGGGCCAAAGTTAATCCTTTCAGTGTCACTGACGTACTGGTACGTTTTCGCATTTCTGTCCAGCCATGTCACTGACGTCACATAGGAATGTTAGGACCATACCAAGAGAGCATTTGCCATTATCCGTGTCATTTTTTCCCTTCTGCATAACCAAAAATAAACCATTGTGTCCCTTTTATAATATCCAAGAAAAAAAACGAAACACTGGCGGTGCGTCACCTCTGAAAAAACACAACACGAAAAGGGTTAATGACCATGGACTTAAATATATGTACCTCTCTATAGTGGCGAGAACTAGTGGCAGTGGGAATACAATCAATGAAAATTGTATTGCTGTACCTCTTTTTGTATCCGGTGCTTCTGGATTTGTCTTTAGGAAAATAATATGCAGGTGATGTTGACTGCTGCACAACAGTTTTGGTATAGGTCAACTTATTCAAAGGTAAATTTTCTTCTTTCATCATATCTGGCACAACAACCCCATATTCAAAAGCTTTTCTTTCACAAAGCAGAATTTGTTCACGCCATAAGCATTCTGTTCTAGCGCGAAATGTTCCAGGACATTGCCAAATTCCTCGTGTCCTCAGAAGCTTATGTATAGTGTGGTCCAGTGTTAAGGGAAACATGTGAGAGTAGAGCACATGTAAATTTTTTCCCTCTCGAATATGTACAGTTGCCTAAATTCGCAGATGATTTGTGGTTGATGATGCTGGCCGCATCTTTTCCCACCCTTGTACAGTTCATTGACTTGAGTTCAGCCGGAACTTGGAGCTAGAACACCAGCAAAGTGAGATCCGCATGTTGGGGTGCTCCCTTTAGCAGTGAACCGTACTTTACCTGAGATGAACAGGAACACCCAGCCCGCTTAAAAGGAGCAGGAATTTGATCTGTACTATATGGGAAGAGTTATGAGAGAGCTTTACTTTTGAATAATCTGTCAATTCTTATGAAGTTATTGCTCATTTAATGGTCCAGAGGAATTCAGAAACTGAAATGTGAACAGGATTGTTACATGCAATTGCAATGGGCAGTCGCTCTGTAGCCAGTTTATACGACTTGTGTAGTTTCAAATATATGTCTCGGAGCCTAAATTTAGTTGCCATTACAAATGCAGGTGAAGATTGACTTGCAACAAAGCATGCTAGTTGCTTTTCACATGTTTGACCTTGAATTTATGCTGATAGTACAGATAAAAAAATCCTGAGGTTGTAGAATATGCAGAATTTAGTGTGTTAAAAGCTCATTAAAGTTCCACGATCTGTTGTGTTGATCGCAGTTAACTATTTGTTAGCAATGTGGAGAAACAGTATTGACATGCCAAATCCACTGACCCACCTTCTTCACCAAAACTGTAAAAAAGCAGTCTTTGTACAGGCATGCAAATATTTTGACGGTTGAAGCAATGAATAGAGTATTGAGGTACATATTCAGTTCACTGTTGGAAACAAGCAGGTAGCATTGAATTTTCCTAGTGGTTCTAGAATGTTTTGCAAATCTGATTTGAATACATAGAAGAATTTGGGCTTCAAACAACAGCAGTACAAAGTAACTGTAATCCACATTGAGTATCATTGAGTATCATCAGTATAAACATCTTGAACAGCTTATCATCATCAAAGGACACTGAAACCTCATTTTTCTTTACACAAATAATTCCAGACCAACTGCAATCACTAATTTTTCCATATGGAAGGTTTTCACAGCACTGGGCCGGTATTTTGTAGCGATGCCTTTCTGGTAATAATGCCTTTTCGCGCTTATCGCGCTTTGTCCGTGGTCAGAGCGATGGTCCGCTCGCTTTATCAACGGGATCAGCCGGCCATGAGCGGCAGATGATAAGACTAGTATAGAATAAGTCATAAGGCATCGCTACAAAATACCGGCCCTGGTGGCAGACATTGTAGAGAAAAATTAATTTGTGCCCTAACATACATGCAAGCTACATAGCAAGTGAAGAGCTGTTCTCTTATTTGCTGAATCAGTGACAAAACATGGGGAACTGTTTTGCACATATAATGCAGGGCAGCTTGTTTTCTTGCACAATTTGGTATGCCCTGAATCTCTCAATTAATTTAGAAATTGTGGTCCAGCTAATCGAAGCACCTCAGCTGGGCATACTGTGACTGTAGGTAAAAAAGTTTCTTGTATCCTCATCATTGTTTCTTTGACGCATGTGAAGGATTAAAGACAGCTTGCATTTATAATCTTTCTGCTAAAGTTCTTTGCTAACTGATGATGATGTGATGATGAAGTTGAAGCCTTTCTGTGACAGTTGGTAAAAAGCTTCTTGTATTTATAATCTTTCTGCTAAAGTTCTTTGCTAACTGATGATGATGTTATGATGAAGTTGAAGCCTTTCTGTGACAGTTGGTAAAAAAGGTTCTTGTATCCTCATTCATCATTATTTCATTGGCTTATGTGAAGGATTAAGGACAACTTGCATTTATAATCTCTCTGCTAAAGTTATTTGCTAACTGATGATGATGTGATGATAATGTTGAACTTTCTGTGCTAGTTCACTCTATAATTTCCATGCCACTAACCTCTGCTCTGATGGATTCAAAACTTCACTCATTCTAAGTTAGTTTAAGTGAGTATAGAAATAAATAGCAACTTATGTTCTGGTTGATTTAGAAGTCAGAAATGCAATCGCATCACAGTATGCTTAGCAGCTTCACTTCATTATTTTTTGAAAAATCACCGACGATTATGATACTGTCTAATGCAAAATTTGAGCGCAGCTTTATACGTCTTTCCATTTCATGATATACTGGCTGGCGCGGACAATTGGTCTCGTGCGGCATGTTGCAAACAGAGCGAAGTGTGGCGTGACTGCCTCACTAATCGGGTGATGCGAGAGGCAGCGCGTGGGCATGATTCACAGCAGCCGCCGCAGACAGACCTCCGCTCATGCAGCGCTTTGTTTCTATATATGGTATCGTTGGTGTCATCACTGAACAGACGACTCTTAGCCATCGTCGCCGCAGAGCCTGTCTTGCGTGGCAGTGCACTTTTCTTACACTTTCGCCATAGCCTCCTCTTCCGGTTTCCTCCTCGCGCTCTCTTCGCTATCGCCGTCTTTCATCCTTCGCTGCGCTCCGCGTTCGCTCTTTCATACTTTGCTGTGCTCATTCACTTGGTTAGCCAAGGGATGACGAGAAATGCAAGAATAAATGCCTAAGAGCTGCGCTCTATAAGAACCATTGGGTGACTTTTGTAAGCCCGAGTGTTTCACTATTTGAAAGGTAATAGAAAAGCATACATGTTTGATTAGTTACCTTGACTATTTTATTTGTATTAAATTCTGTTTTGATGACCCATATTTGACCATGCGTAAATGTTTGCTTTGGTTTTGTTTATTTTGGGGTGAAGGAAACTTCCAAGGAGCTGGATGACAGCCATCAGCTCTCACAATGAAAAATTATTCTCATGACTCTGTATAGGACGTCCTGTGGGAGCAACATTTGGGAGCTTTGCTGCTGGTCTGGCTGAAGGAGCCACTGGCCTCCCCTCATTGGCTAGCCTCATGGGCAGTCCTGCACCCTGGGGTGTGCCCCCATTTATCGGCCTGCCCGGAGACCATGCCCTTATGGGAGTGGTTTCCAGCTACAGCCAGGTAAGCATTAAAAATAATAAAAAATGGCTTTGACAATTTTTTTCAAAAACATAAATGCCATTCCATAAGGCATCAGCTTGCGCAAGCCTGTAAGATGTCGTTCACAGAATAGAGCAGTGTAAACACAAGATGAGGAAGGACAAGACATGATGCAGCGCCGACAAAGCGACTAATGGAAATCTTAACTTGTGGTTCTTTCATGCGTTCTAATTTTCACGTGTTCATTTGGTTATTTCCCTCTCTTTTTTTATTTCATTCGTTTTTATTTGCTGTGTTCCATGATGTTGATGACCACCCCAGGTGCTTGTTTATATATATATATATATATTTATATGTATATGTATATATATTACCAACATGCTTACTTGTATGTTCTGACATCATTCAGTTTACTGTGCTGGTAGTCACAAGAAAGACAACACTAAGAGTACTAAGTTGTTTGTAGTTGTCCTTGTTGTCACTCCTGTGAAAATCAGTGTAGTAAATTGAACGATAAATGCCATGCTGCTTCTTTTCTTACACAACTTGGAGATTCTATGGAGAGGACAAAAACTTTGGACAACATTTTCACCTGATCACATTTTTGTGGGAAAGTGAAATGTACAGACATGTATCGCACATGATTTCATGCCAAACAGTGAACAGCTGGCAAGAACCCTGTAAAGCGCTTCATTTCCTCGCAGTGCCCACAGTTTGGTTTCCTAGGACCACCACCTGAAATTGGGCCCGGAATACTGCCAGCCACTGTTCTCAGCCCGAACGCACCTGTGAAGGAGCTGCTGAGGTTTCCAAGCTGTGTCCTGTACCCTCCAAAGCCAAGTGAGTGTTCGCCTTTCCGAGCATTCAGAATGGCTTGTTATACCTCAAAAGTTAGTCGCACGCACAATATCTGTGCTTCACGATGATGCGAATTGCAACGGGCGCACGCAAACTAAAGTCGTGTTCAGTGAGCAGTGCGCACCGCTGCCGTAGAGCAAAGGATTCTCTGTCGCCTAGATAACCACCGCACAACCCCCCCCCCCCCCCCCCGCTCCCCATCACGCTGCCGCTGTTTTTTTTTTTTTCCTTCCTTGTTTGCTTACTCCACATCTCCCCCTTCTTTGCATCGTCCTCGTCGCTCTCCCCTCTCATCAGCCAGCGCACCTCGTTGAGAAGCACGCTTGCTGCCATGCTTTGTGAGATTTTCCAACGGAAGCCGCATTATAGTCGGTATTTTGTCTCACGCAGCTGCACTACAGTATAAGAGGTACAAGTATACATGGAGTTCTATGGGAGGGTAAATGGGAGTCAGAAAAGGCCACGTTATAGCTGGTTCTGCACTATAGATGGTTACATTATAAGTAGTCTAAGCTGTTATGAAGCACCAACAATGCTATTTGACCAAATTTTTCTTGTAACACATCTTTGAAGCTTCCTTGCATGACCATAGTAGCTTTGCCAGAGTGCTGCGAAATGATGATTTGAATATGCAATCAGTGAACTTGGCACTGAAATGATCTTCGCTCTTCATGGTCAATATTTAGGCTTGACTGTCTCCTTGTAAACTTTACACTAAGCATTACCCTAGGCGTGTTTTCCTTGTTGACATGGGGTATTGAGAAGAAAAAGCTGAAAAAGAGCTCGCATTATAGTTGTATTTGAACACTTTGCATGTGCGAACGTCCGAAAAGCACAACGCCACATACATAAGCATATGGAAGTCTGCTAAATTTTCTTGTGCTCAGGTGACTTTAACATTGAGTTTTCAAGCATTCTGCACAGCCGCCATCTTGTTTGGACAGCAAAATCCTGCATGGTTTTGAATACAATACTGTCTTTGTGAAGCTATTTTGCTGGCTTCATCACAATTAGAACGAGACTAAACATGTCCGCTGTTCTGCTTAGTTGATTTAGCCCCCCACAGCAAGTATTGGAACACAGCCCACGTATTCATAAATTTGGTGCACATTAAGCGTCTGTCTACTGCTGGCATGTGTTCCACTGTGCAGATATGCCACCGCCAGCCACACGAGATCGACCTCCAGGCTGTCGCACAGTGTTTGTGGGTGGCCTGCCTGAGAGCTCTACGGAGGAGCTGGTGCGAGAGGTTTTCCAGCACTGTGGCACCATCACCACCGTTCGCATGAGCAAGAAGAACTTTTGCCACATCCGTTTTGAGACAGAAGAGCAAGTGGATCGTGCCATTGCCCTCTCAGGTCAGTCCAATCTGAATTAAAAATGTCATGTTGGCCAGTGCAGTGCACACATTTTTCTTGGTGCACAAGAAATAAATGCAATGTGCACTATCTCTTATATATATACTTTTTAGCATTGAAGACTCGCTATTTCATAGACTGCTAAATTTAGGCCTGAGCTTATTGTCTTAACGTTATATTGCAACATAAATGAAGTGGAAGAATTTTCAGGCTCAATGGTTTGTTGATCATTACTTTTTTTTTCCTTCAAGTAATCATCTGCATATGCTGGAAGGCACTTAAACAATATGCGCTTTTCATAATTGTAAAGCTAGCTATCCTGCAAAGCAGTCCACCCAACTAATGGCGATGTAGTCATTTTTGCAAACAGCGTGTACATGCACTGTGGAAGGAAGGGTGTTTGCTTTCTGCGGGGAAACAGAAAAAGAAATAGTCATGTTCGCATATTCACTCGGCTTCTTGTCACCTCCAACCACACCAGCGAGGTTGTGCACCTCACCAATAATTATTTAATGCTTATTTCACTGTTCCAGGGTACCGGATGAAAATTCGAGACCAAGAGGAGGCCAGCCACACTGGACGGCTGCATGTGGACTTTGCACAGGCACGAGACGACCAGTACGAATGGGAGTGCCGCCAGCGAGCTTTGCAGCGTGAACAGCGCCACCGGGAGCGGTTGGACCGTGAGCGGTTGCGGCCGCCTTCACCGCCGCCAGTGGTCCATTATTCAGACCATGAGGCCCAACAGCTGACTGAGCGTCTCAAAGGTAGACAGCTGCAGGGCACCTGTGCCTCTATGTTGGAAAATGTGTGTCCACATTTGTGGACATGCTTTCTGTATTTATTCTTTCTCTTAACTTCACTTTTTTAGTTTGGCGTTAGAGAGTTTCTTAAATAATGTGGAATTCGTGAAAACATTGTGGTCTGAATGCACCTTGGGTAATGTGGTAACAGTATAGTTCAAGGAATAAGCTTTGAACTGACCCAATATTCCTGGCTTATGCTTGTTAGCTGTGTTGCTATATGGCTGGAAAACAAACCTTAAACAGAACTGCATACAAAGATAACAGTATTTTAGCTGCATTATGAACTGTAATAGATAGTGGCATATCTGTTACATTATAGTGATTTAGTCGCAGCTACAGGGCACGCATGTCTACAAAGTATACGCATGTGAATGTCCTCCTTACAATGATGTAACTGTATTGCGACTGAGCTGCGCATCATCACTGGAAGGCTAAATTATAGATGGAGTCTTGAGAGCAGCTTAATGTCATCATTCAGACTTTGCAGTCTGGACAAGATGACTCATGATGATCAGTCCACAGAATACAAATACAGTAGGTAAACACAGTCTCATGTTTTTTTATTTTTGTAGCATTTTCCATTGTACTGATCACCATTAAATGAAGATCTCTTCTCGTTAGACAACCACGCACATGCACATGGAGTCACGAGCTTTTGATTATTTATCTTTTGTGCCTGCAGTTAAGAAAGCTGGCTGGCTGGCTGGTTGTGCACTATCTTGCAGGGGACGAAAGCTTCCAGAAGGCAGTGCAAGTGCTGACAGTGTGGTTGGACCGCGGGGAGTGCACCAAGCGCAACGCAGGTCAATTTTACTCAATGCTGCAGACAGCCAATGGTCACATCCGCCGCCTACTCCAAGAGAAGCAGGATCACCAAGAAGCACTGGACAAGGCCCGTGTCCTATTTGCCCAGAGGCTCCAGGGGATCCTTGTCCAATGTGAGTTGTGTGTTTGCTGGTCGTTCTTTATTCACACATGGTGTTAACTCACTGTAGTGGCCTGAATACTTAAGGTAACAACAAAGGATTTTTTCACATTTCAGTGCTCACTTGTTAGTGTTAGGACTTTACACAGAGATTGCAATTTGCAGCCTGATTTGTATATTATGCATTTGGCATTTATACTTGCCAGGCTTGCTTGGTAGATGTGGAAAACACCCATTCTCTGGAAGTTATATAGACTGTCATTTCTACTGGATGGAAAACAAAAATGCCCTGCCTGTCTGCCTGTTCTGTGCAAACTACAATGCACCAGTTATGTCTGTGTTGTCTTGACAGTGGTAATTTTCAAGTGTTGGGTTGATAGGAGCACGGTAATGGGACAGCCTTCGTAAAGGTTCACACACCAATGGAACTCTGTCATTAAAAAACTTCCTGCCTTTACATGAAAATGAGCATAGTCATGTGGCTTACTCAGTAAGAGCGGTGTGCTGCATTGAATCAGCTCTGACACATCTTTTCTTCAAGGACATGAAACTAAAAACAGTGCATCTAATGAAACCAAACTTCAAACTGAAATCAAATTAGACAAGACTGAAAATCAGTCATCACACTTGTTCGTTTTCCAGTCTGCGTGGATAGGAGAACTGTGCACATGTTAAAATTGAGCAGTATCTGTCCTACTGAACATCTTGGAGAAGCATTTTATTGGTTCGTTTTAGCTTAAAAATATGATTTGACAATATTGCCCTGACATCTCAGGAATGGCAAGTTTGATCAAATGCTCTTGCAGTTATGTTGCACCACATTATTATTTTCAATAGGAAGCGCTTCTATAGATGCTGCATTGCATCAAAATGCAAGTTCTGATGTGATCAGCTTAGAATATGAGCATCATTCAAGCCATTGTACTTTATTCAGTCTGCTGCATTGCATCAAAATGTATGTTCTGATGTGATCAGCTTGGAATATGGGCATCCTTCAAGCCATTGTACTTTATTTAGCCATGCACTTAATACTGATGATTTTGTAGTATAATGCTTTGGCCTTGCTCCTTTCTCTTGGTAACAAGAGGTAAGAGTAAGCTTTTAAATGTTTCTGGCAGCACTGTACAATGTTGCTGCGTGAGCCACGTTGCACAAATTCACCTCTGTTCAGCCAAATTTGTAAGTACGTGAAATGACATCGGCATTCTGCAGCACGGCAGCTCAGCAATGTTGGCACCTGCAACTGTTGCAAGGTAAGTGCAAAATACAGGAGCATTGTCATTGCACTGATGTTGTCAAACAAGACAACATATTTGGAGTATGCATCGCTAAGTCAACATTCAGCATGCACCGTTCTAGGCATAAATTGCATGCAGTTAGGTGATCTGCCTAAGCTGAAAGTGCGCCATTTGCTTTAAAATATCTGTTGTGTGCGGCATCCATTAGCTTAGAATCCACATACATAGCACATGTTTGGCACGCACACGATTGCACATGTTCTTCGCACTCTGCAGAATGTAACACCTGTTTGGCCATCTGGAAACCACATATGCTGCTGCAAGTGCTTAATGTTTCAGGTTACCAAAAGACAAAAACCACCACAAGAAGGCACAAAAATGCTGGGCCAGCACTGCTGTCAATTAATTTTGCTGCCCTCTGTACAGTAAGCCACCAAAAAAAAAAAAAAGAACGCTGGTGTTATAACCATTCTGCTTGATGATACACAGGAATATAATGACAACGAATTATCAACAGCTCAAACCGCAACCAAGACGTGTAGTATAGTATTGGTTCTGCAGTAAAGTGGCACTTATTGCTGCAGGCGTTGACTTCACACTCATCACATTTAAAAATTTTTTAGACGTCTTCACACAAGCGGTGCATCACGCATGTTTCCCGGTTCTGAAAAAGACCAATAAACTGAACCTAAAGAATGCAAACTCAGCTAGGCACCCCATCATACTATATTTTTAAACAAAAAGCTGCGTGGACATGTGGCTACTGTGTTGCAGACTCACAATTTCAACAGATCTATTGCTTGTTATAATGGCATTTGTGGTTTGTGACAACTGACTTTTGGTGTAGGTATAGTCTGTCTGTATATCAAGTGCGCTCTTTAATTCTCTATGCTCGAACCAACTTTCATGTACTGTTGCACTCGGTGTGCAGCCTGCACTATGCAGTTGAACCCACTTATAACAATATTTGAGTGCCACGAAAATTCCATTGTTATAACCGATAATTGCTTCAACGGGGTTGCGTGAAAAAAATCTGTATAAAGGGATGGCATAGCTGTTGTGAGAAAACTATAATGGCGGGGAGGCCAATGCCCCTCCCCACCACCTTCCTCCATCCGGATACTGATTGTGTTGACTCGTTTAACTGTTCAACTCTGCTTCCCCCACACTCCGATCGCATGTAACAAGCTGCGGCTGTCGGCATTCAGGAATGGCACTGCTATAACTGCAAAGCGGGGTCACGGGCGGCAAGTGACATGCAAGCTCCGCCGAGGCATCGCTTTGGTGGCCTAAAAAAAATGCGAGAAGGTTGCCGCGGCAGACCCTCAGCTTGAGAAGTCCAGAAGAAACACTGGGGCGAGATCGCCACAAGCATCTCGCCACGTACTTCTCACTGGCTTGCACGAGAAAACCCTATGTCCATCAGCTTTGCTTGCTTTATGCGAAGCTTGCCGACATCCTTCTCCAAGGCATCCCGGTGCTCCAATTAGTGCAGCGGATGGTCCCTCGTAAAAACGAAGCCCCGGAGGGACTGAATAATCTGCAGGGACTCCTCCGAGCACAACGTTGAGGCAGCCTGCCCTACCGTGTCATCGCTGCCATTGTCGCTATTTGACTCGGGCACGTTCGCGACGATCGGCTAGAAGAACTTCGTTTTCAAATCTATAGCAGTGCGCTTTCTTTTCACTAGCAACGTTGTGCATTGCTGATGATCAGCAGGCTGATCAGCCGTGTTCCATTTCGGCAGCGAGTCAAACGAGGTGGAGAAACCACGTGGCCAGGAACGACTTTGACACAACCAGCAAAGACGAGCCTGAGTGCCTCAAACCATTGGCAGCCGGGCAGCGCTATCAGGCTATCAGTGCAGTTGGCGCGATCCATTCGTGTTTCAGAGGGTTGTGCGGCATAGAGCTATGGGCACAGCCCATTTGTTTTTAGAGGGGTGGAAAGGGTGACGGGAGAGAGGCGCACAAGGCTGGTGATGCGGAGAAGGCTGGAAAACGGCGCAGCAGCTCGAATTTCTTTTTTATCAGCGGAGCTGTTCTTAGTCCAGCCTTCGCTGTCTGTCCGGCGTCACACAGGTCACGTGACCAGGAGAGGAGGAGAGGCAACCAATGAGAGGCTGCACTGGGCGCGAGGAGGAGAGGCGATGGGTATAAGAGAACTTGTTTATGTGCAGCGCGCCCTTCCATATAACTGGGCTGCGATGCGACTATGGGAAGACCATGAGTAGTGCGTACTCCTGAGGAAGAGGCTGCCAACCGTGAGCTTCAGTGAGAATTGGCTCATGAATGGGCTCATCACTTGCTCTCATTACTGGCGCACAAAAAAGGGGCGGCGCAACTTGCATGCAAAAAAAAAAAAGCACACCAAAACACAGAGAGAAACCTCATGCGAAAAGCACACACACACGCACACACACACACACACACACACACACACACACACACACACACACACACACACACACACACACACACTGAGAGAACCGCAAATATGTAGCAGCACCAATGAGGCAATGCACAGAGCTGCTGCCGACGGCGTCCGCGTTCCCCGCATTCGCGCCGAACACGCGCAGTGTCCGTGACTGCAGCCGATGCCTCTGGGGGTGGCTCGGCAGGTTTAGACCAGAGAACTGGACACTCGTCGAGTAGCGTCTGAAGTCGTTGCCTCTTCTCACCTCGCAACATTTCAATATAATACCTAAGTTCCTGTTGTAGATCTATGTTTACTTGTGTTTACGCAATTGCATCACGTGCAACATACGCACATGTAACACTCGATGTAACTAACACAGCTTCGCTGTTCGGCCATCTTCACGGAGTGGAAGGGGCGGTGATTTTTCTTTTCAAGGATTTCACATTCTATTACCTTTTGGTACGGACACCCAGTGGCCAGGCTTCATTGTTATGACCAATAATGCGGCCTGGGGGCATTGTAGGAAGCGGATTATTTCACCATAGAAAACATACAAAAGTTGACAGCGTAGCAGCTTCTCATTGTTATGAACTGATAACTTGTTAAAACCGGTATCATTAGAAGTGGGTTCGACTGTAATACTAGAGTTAATTTAAGAACGCATTTGCGATTTGGATTGTGCTGAGGATCGGTGCTGTGCTTCTAAGTGGTGGAGAACAGGTTTCTTTCAAGAGTGATCAGTAGCACTCTTGTTCTTGGTTTCATCTTAGCTCTTTTGCATAATTGTTAGAGTGAACTACTTATAAAGCAGGGGCCATCCTGCCCTTCTCTATGCAACACTGTCCCAACATTCATTGTTAAATTTATGTACCACAAAATTTTGTGATTGTTTATCGTAAGCTTCTCTGATTGTGTGGGGATCGAGGTGCCTTTTGAAACAGAAAAAGCTTTCTCTTTGTCAGTGAGAAGGCACTCTTATTCAATCAATGAAATGTAAGTCTTTTTGTACACCAACAACACATGCACTTTTGTAGCAAGTCAAACACAGACATTTTCATCATACGGGGGCACAGAAAAATGTTGCTCGAAATTGACAACTGGAATTCACCACGTACTTACAGAAGCATTTCATTGTTTTCTAGCTGAGAGCACCCTTGAAAGTGAGGAAATTGTACCAATGCCTGTGGCTGTATGTTAAGCATAGCATTGTGCGAGGTGTCATCAGCTCCGCTTGTCTTTCTGGTGCTTACCAATTGTTAAGACATGGGATGGCTGTGGGCAAAACTTGTACAGGGTGAAGGTGACAGCAAGCACAAGCACTACTGAGCTATGCACAGCACAGATTGGTAAAGATGGAAGCACAGCACCCATCTTTACCCATATTCAACCTTGTGTTGTAACAATTGCAGCAGTACCATAAAAGCCAATTTAATGTAAAACTGACATGTATATCATGTCATTGTCTTGTTCCTGGGTAACAGGCCAATGTTGTGCCTGCACTCTTCCCCCGCATTCCCATAACAGGCTTTAACACACAATTTCTTCATCCATGTCACTGAGCACAGCACAGCACTGACTCTTGGCCGGAGTAGGTACTGTGCTTCAAATAATAATGCTCCTCAGCCATTCCTACATTTTGGGAATTGCTTGAGAGGCATGCCTATATTCTGCCGTGATTGGGCGGATGCTGTGAGTGACAGGTTATGAAAGTTTGATTCATAAGCACTGTGGAGCATTACTGATGCACTGTGACTACCTCGATCAAAAGACTGTGTTGCCTTCCACTTGTTTGTTATTATTTATTCATTATAACTGTCAGCTACGTACTACTGATATACAGAAAAGGCTCCAAAAGCAAATACACAGAGCAGCTAACAGTAAAGAATAAAATGATTATTAATAAACACACACAATATAATGTATGGCAATGCAATAAAACAACCATTCAACGCAAAATACAACACTGTGAATAAAATACAAAACCAAGATTACATACACTAAAGTAATGAAACAGAAACATCTTGAAATATATAAAGTTAATTATAATTAGGCAGAATGTTCTGGAGTTGAAGTTGAGAAGAACAGATTAAAGGAACATTTAAGTATATTTAGAGTTGGTCATTGGAATTTCCTATCTTATAAGGCGATGGTAAGTGTAGACACCCTTCTGCAATCCTCTTATACCTGGTCTCTTTCTCTCTCTCTTGCTCCACTTTACTCCCCATCTTTCTGCCTTCATTCTTTTTTCTTTGTTATCCTCATGACATCATTTTCACTCTGTTCCCCCTACCCTTCCCAACATCCCCACCTGCTCTTCTTTGTCAACTGCGGTTGGCATCTATGAACCATTTCCCTGCTTGTGATCTGCGGCGCTTAGTGGGACAAATTGAGAAGGTATTTTCCATGGCCAGTCATCAGAAGGTTTGGGACCATTTCACCAAGGCCCAGCGCAAGAACATTGATACCTGGCGCAAGCAATCTGAGGTAAGCGTGCGTGTAGCTATATGTTTATGCTGAACACTAATTTTTCCTATGTCTGCGAAGCCTCAGTTGGCAGTAGTGTGGTCAAATAATTGAACTGGTTGAAAGTGTGAAAGTGTCAAAAGGCACACATGCAGAAAGGGATGCAACACAGCCATAGCATGAAAAGGTGGGCAAGGTTTAAGCTCGCTTCAAAACATGACAGATGCACATCATGCCTGAGAATTACAGATGCTTCAAGAAGTGTGAGTGATGATAAGATGCAAATCAGTGAACGTGAAGCACGTTGGATTAACACCATGCTCATAATATATGTTAGCCCAGGTTACCAATACATGCAGAAAGTTTGACATATCTTGACAGACATTGACAGACCTTTGTAGTAGGAGAAAAAGCAGTCCTGGTGCTGCATTTTCAGTCAATCACTTTTGGGGATATCTCTTTCAATGCACATTCATTGGATAAGCCAGAAGGAAGGATGTCCATCTGCCCATGCATTTGCTACACTGCATGTCACGTCACGCAAAAGTGAAAATATCCCCAAAAGTGACTAACCAACAATGCAACCGATGATCTCCTGACACACCTAGTCATAGGCCTTGAGTTTCTCTTGAGAAGTCCCGACTCTTTTAGCAACCCAGAAGCATGCTGTGTATGGAAATTTAAGGATAATGCTTGGCGAAGCTTTATGCGGGATAGACTGCAGTTATGTCTTTCTAGCAATTTGGTTTATTCTGCAGTTCATCGAATCAAACTTGCAAACCTTATGTGCACCAGTTTGCATGGATGGTTTCAGAATAGTGAGGACATGGATTTCTTGCAGTATATTGCTTTCATCAGGAATTACCCTAGAAGTCCTCGTGACTTTCTTTCCACTGTCTTTTATCTTCCCAGCAAATCAAAGGCTGGAAACAGCCATTGTAGCAAAAAAAAAAAAAAATCTGTCCAAATGTCTGGCCTAGAAAGACAGAACGTGGGATAGCTGCTAATGTTAAACCATGGAGAATAGTTAATGCTCTTTGCGTATTGCAAAACACCTTGTTGTGAAATATTCTCTACATTGTGATGGTCAGGAGGCAGCTGAATTCATGGTGCCATTAGGCGACCTGTTTATAGAGCTTTCACGCCATAGCATGGTATCAGAGAATGCTTACAAGTATGGTCCCTGTGTTAGGTCATGTATTGAATCGAGTGGGACATTAGAGTTTACTTCTTCAGTAGCTCTTAGAATCTCATATACTGTTGTATGCCATGAAAGCCTCAATGGATTGTACCCAAAATCAACTTGGATAGCGATTATTACGGGCATTAGTCAGCTCAATATGGACAGTAAATTTACATTATACGCTTTGCACAATATTTTTCTTTATCAAGTAAAGAGATCGCGGGGTCAGAAACCGATTTTCTTTATCTTTGCTTGTGTGTGTGTGTGTGTGTGTGTTTGTTATCTTCTGCCCTGTGTGTGTGTAGCATGAAGCTCTGTGTATGTGTTCGTGTGTGTACTTATGTGCTTACATTAAAAGCACCACTTGCACTGCAGTAGCTGCTTTGCCTTGTGTGACCTATAAGGCATAACTAGATCAGGTAAGCTCTGGCCATTTACCCTGTGCTGACTTTCACAGTGAGTGTGCATGGTTTGGTATTTGCATGTATGCTAATAGCCCTGCAGGCCTGTAAGCAAGACACACATAATCTCTTTGAAGCAGTTTCTATGTCAGTGGTGGCTTTGTGAATTCATCAAGTTGTGTTGGCTATGTCTTCAAGGGAAATATAGAGGAAAATATTTAATTGAACTAGATTGGTTGAGAGCGCTTATGAAGGAGCAAACAGGTGACTTTTGCCAGAAGCAGAACCTTGGTATGCCAGAAAACAACATAAAACTGAAGCTATAGGTGGCCAAACCACCTTGAAGTTCGAGCACTGGCACACTGTGATGTCTTAGGTTGCGGCGGCGTCCATGCAAAGATGCTAAACTATTTACAAAATGGAAAGCAGTAAATTTCAGTTGAGCATTGCATTGCATTCGAACACGAAGGAGAGCGCACAGACACTGTGTCAACGAACAAGAGTACAGATTTATTATCATCATGTGCCTTTTAAACAGAGCTAGTTAAAGAGAATTCGATGGGGGCGAAATGCGAAAACACCTGTGTACATAGATTTAGGTGCACGTTAAAGAACCCCAGGTGGTCAAAATTTCCGGAGTCCCCACTACGGCGTGCCTCATAATCAGATCGTGGTTTTGGCACGTAAAACCCCATAATTTAATTTAAATTTAAGTTAAAGAGCAGAAAAGGGTGCACAATGTACAGCCCCCCCCCCCCCCCCCCTCTCTATTTGCATCATGCATCAATCAGATTCGTCAGGCACATTCATCAGTTACTTGAGCTTCTAGTTATGTTAATCAGCTTGGTATACCATTTGTTTGTTTGCTATGGCAGCGCAATGGCTATTGTGTCCTGCTGCTGCACATTAGGCTGCAGGTTCAACTCTCGGCCGCTGCAGCCACATTCCAAAGGAGGAGTAATCTGAAAACACTCGTGTACCGTGCTTTAGGTGCATGTTAAAGAACCCCTGGCGGTCAAAATTCAGAGCCCCCACCCACCACTGCGGCATTCCTCGTGACTCACTGTGCAGCTTGGGGATGACGAGCACTTTATTTTGAAAAGGTTTTTAAAGAATTGCATGCCAGAATGCACAATACTGCCTGCTCAGCAGGATTACTCTAAGAAGTGTGCATTTTTCACATCACAAATTGTCGCGTGCCCTATAATTAACGAATTCCAGCAATTAACATTCAAATTAATTCTATTAAAGCATATGTTGCCATTGCCTTGAGGTGGTCAATGCTCAACGGGAGTACATTTAGTATGACTCCTGAGACTAACAGGAGTTTTGAGATCGTTCCCTAAAACATCCCAATCGTTGTCCAGGTACAAAGGTGGATACCTTTGGCCCACAGTGTATGAGGGAGGCTTTTGAAGAAAGTAATAGGTGAAACAATGCAACAGGACAGAATTACAAAATTGGCGCGAGCCTTGAGATGTCTGATAAATAGACAACTGCAGCATAGCCCAGCTTCCATTCTGCTTTTGCAGCTTTGCATTAAACAAAGTAAAAATGTGAATTGTGGAACTGCATTAAATAACTAATTGCACTTTGCCATTCTAGTAATGGCCAATTCAAGTAATCCACCTGAACAGGCGGAATTGCAATTTCTGTAATATCTGTACGAAATAAATTTTAAAGAACTGGTGAGACATTCAATGGTGTTCTATGACTGATGGGGCACTTGGCATAGCAGTTTGAATGCCATTTGCTGAGTGAGAACACAAGTTAGTCTAGAGAACAAAAATGTGTAATGCATGCCAGAATTTGCAGGAGTGCTTATGTGACATTCTTATTGCGTAGACCTTTTTTAACCATGTTGTAGCAAATTAGAGTGCATAAGATGGATGCTATGATATGTTTTGACTAACAGCATGCTCGACTGCTTTAGTTGCATTGTTTATTTGCATTTCATGAACGTTTGCAGTCAGAATGCGGATGCAAATGGCCTTTAAAGAAAACAGTTTGAAGTATATGTAACGAAAAAAAGTTGTGGAGGGCAGACAGATAGCCCCTCCACAATTAGCACTGTGCCCCCTCTGTTTCATAGAACTCATGTGTCTTGCTAATTATGGATTACAGGTCTCTGTGGACTTTACTAAGAGTCTTCAGAAGAACCACATATATGCCGTAACATATCCCACTATATTAACTAAAACAGATGATAAAATGAGGCCTATGTTCAAAATCTTATTTAGTTGTTTAGTTAGTTATATCTTATAGGCCCCACGGAGAGAGCATTGACTAAAGGGGGCTTACAGTAATATAGAAATAAATCAGCACAAACATGTTAGAGGGTAAATATTAAAACTTTTCACTTGGTGTCACTTGTGCATCATGTATTACAGTTGCAACCATAAGTTCACATGCTTGGAGATTTCTTTTAAAGATTTTAGTAGCTACAGTAAAATTAAAATTTTGTTTGCCTGAACTTTGCTGATCTCAATTTTAAAGCTACCTCCTGTCATTTCCTAAAAAGCAGAGCAGAGTCAAGCTGCACAGATGCAGCTTTTTTCTCTGGCCCCCTATTTTTGCAGTAACAATGTATTGTCTATGGTGAAAATAAAACTTGATTGATTGATTGATTAGTATGGCTACCTACTTAGTGCAGGCTAATTGTACATGTACCCACAGTAAACTTTTGTTCAGGGGCGCTCGTTTTAGATATACTGTCTTTTTTGGTCTACAATTGCACCTTTGTATAAGTCGCACCTGCCTCAAAATGGCAGTTTATCCAGAAAAAAAAAGTACATAAGTTGCACCGGTGTATAAGACGCACCTGTTCATTCAATAAGCGATTTAAAAAAAAATTACTGTGATGTTTCACTTCCTGAATGTAAGTAACACACAAGAGTATGGCTGCAATTTCCTATATAATTGTGATAGCAATGATATGGATACTCCAGGCGCTATTCCGCCATTGTGGTCGCCGCGATATTCCATATAAAGTTCAAGGGCGGTAATATCAACCCCGCAAACGGTATGCTGTATGTGCGTGTGAAAGCGTGCAACGGTGAGCCGAAACAAGGGAGGAAAATGGGAAGGCAGTGCGAGAGGAGGGGGGGGGGGTGAGCTTAAGTGTACTTCGGTAGCAACTGTGTAGTATGCGCAGTGGCGTGCGCCGTATGTTAAAAGCGATCTGCAGATGCGACGACTTCGGGGTCGACTCGCGGTCGGCCTGCCGCCGCTTGCGTTTGCTTCTCCGTCCTTCTCTCGATCACGAGAAGAACCCGGTACCACCATAGCGTGCACACAACCCATAGCAACTGCCAGAGGAGGTCAACCCAGCACGCTTCACGTGGCCATAGCAACGAATCCGATTTAGACGACAGTTTGTCTGGGAAAAAAAAAAGTATATAATTGGCACCGTTCTATAAGACACACCGACGAATGATTCAGAAAAAAGAATGCAACTTATACACCGCAAAATACGGTAATTGTGTTACGAACGGCCAGGGTAGGTCTTCTGACTACACGTAATCTATTCTTTCTCGAGCTGGGTGCAGGAACTGCAACGTGGTGTGATAAAGGATTGTGCAGATGTAAATGCTCTGGTATCAAGCTCACCTGCGCTCTCACAGAAGCAATTCTCATATAAAGATGGCTGCCCCTTGATTTCGTGTTGTGGCCCCTCCTTGCAGGAAATCAAGTCTGCGCACTTGGCTGATGTGTTGGACAAGCGCCAGGAAGATGAGATGGATCTGAGTGATGAGGACGAGCCGCCACCTGCAAAGGCAGCCAAGATATCAGAGAGTGGCTCAGGTAACGACAGTCTCGTGGTTTTGTCAGTGTTGCACTGCATTTAAACAGTCTGCACGAGTTTTCTTAGCAGCGCTGTTGTCTGCCGCATGCATCACGTATTGAGGCACCACTGTGAACCCTTCGTGGTCTCTTTTGCAAGCATTTTGCTAAATTTGAGGCTGATCTCCACCTGTGGTTGCAGGTATATAGCCACTGTCTCTAGCTCACTTTCTTTTTTCTTTTGTCATGGGGGGCTGTAGGAGATTACATTTTGGTGAATTGGTGTGACTGAGGTGTCACAGTTGATTGAGTACTTGAGTCCTCACAGTTTCTGTCGGATAGGTTAAATAAAGATGCCCATTTGAGTAGAAGCAGCTGAGTATTATTGCACTGTGAACCTGAGACCGTGAAAGTATCTCTTTGCTTTGCGTTTGTCTCCTAGGTTATTTCTAATATAGAAGGCTAAAACAGCCCCCCACTGTCATACCCGATTTTCATGAAAAGCTTCAGTGCTACGCCCGCTGCATGCAGAAGTTGATGGCTGCACTGCTCTGGCCGCAGAAGATGAATCAGCAGCAGCGACGCGACTGGCCCTGCAAGAAGAGTGCGACTCCCTCCGGTGCCAGCTGGAGGCGTATCGCAACGAGGCGCAGCTTCTCAAGGCTGAGCAAGAGCAGCGAGACCAGCAGCTGCACTTGCTCCAACAAGCCTTGCAGGGCCTTCAGCAGCAGCGTGCACGGGATTTCCAGGAACTTGAAAAAGTGAGCAGACTCCTGTGGCTTCTCTTGCGGGCACACACAGTGCAGCTGCCATATGTTGTCACAGTGCACTGAAGGGAGGTCAGAGAGCAGCGCGGTACAGTCGAACATCGTAACGAAGTCGCATCCTACACAAAAATATATTCATTATATCCGATATGTATTCATTATAAGCATATATTCATTACACGCTGATATTGGCGATAAACATCTTATATTTACTTCGTTAGATCCGATAATTCATTATATCCGTGTTTATTAGTACGGTCGAGCCAACTTATAACTATACCAGTTTTAACAATATATATCGGATAAACAATGAGCAGCCAGTCAACAGATGCACAGTAAACTTTTGTACGTGATCTATGGTTAAAATAACCGCTTACTACTATGCTTCTATGCCATGTTATAGGTTATAACAAGTAAATCTGGCTACTAGCTGTGCGTGCTGAAAAGCAAAAGAATGCAAAATCCTTAGTAAACAAATACGAGTTGTTTAGCCACACTTGCCTTTGCACGCTTTTGTCGCTTTGCCTCAGGACTTTGGCGAGAGGCTGGAAAGGAGACGGGAGAGGGGCACGCGAGGCCGGTGATGCAATGCAATGAAGGCATGCCGTGTGAGGTGCGCAGCATAAAAGCAAGTGTGGCACAGCAGCTGGCGTTTTTTTTTTTTTTTTTCCCCCCCTAGGATTTTGCATTCTTTTTCCTATTAGCGCACACACCCAGTAGCCATATTTGATTGTTATAACTGATAACGTGGCAACAAAACACACACAAAAGCTCACAGTGCAGCAGCTGCTCAATGTTACAAATGAGTATATTGTTAAAACCAGCAATGCTATAAGCGCCGACTGTACTTCTTTCTGTCCAACTAAAATATTTGAATGTTCGTCCACTCTGCTTTTTTCATGCAACCCAGTTATAATAATGGGATTTTCTTGGCACTTGAAAATTGTCAATAAGTTTGTTCGACTGTATATCAAGGCTCGGCCATGTGCTCCTTCATAGTTTCAAAGCAGCCTGAAGGAAATGAGACACAAGGCGGAGATATGAAAGGAAGTAATCATCATCGACCCAACAGTAGCATGAAGTTATAGAGCAACCCGTATGGTATTCTCGGAGAGAAAGTTGTGCAGTTGGAGAAAAATTCATCCTGGTCTGGGTATTGAACCAGTTGGGTGGAAATTCAAAAGGCGGAGAGAGATTACTGAAAAAGAATGATTGTCATGAACCCGACATTAGCACTAAGCTATAAAGGAAACCCATGCGTGATTCTCATAACAAAAAGCTTCTCAGTTGAAGAAAAATTTGTCCCAGTCTGAGAATTGAACCCGGGACCACCTTGCCATGGCAGTCACTACCACCCATATGGAATCCCGTATAAGATTTCTTTGTAGCTTCTTGCTGGATTACAAGTATTCCCATCACAAATTTTCTTCCTCCTCGTAGATTTCAAGCACAGATTCAGTGAGCAATGGCTGAGGTACATAAGGATTGGACAAAAATCATGTCTACGCTTTATCAATGGGCTGTACTGCATACTGCATGTGGACTGGAAGCCACGTGTACCATTGTTCACATAATTTTTGGCATGAAAGTGTTATTACGCTCTTGCACAGACTGGGATAAAAATTGCACTTTTCTCACAAATAGATTACAAAGATTAAGGAGGAAAAATTATGTGACAGTCTAATCCATTTACATGTGAGAACAATGGAGCAAACTCTAAATTATAATGGCCATGTGTTTTACCGTGCAATCAATATATGCCTTGTTACTTGCTGGTCTGTTAGTCCTGTCTGTGCACACAGGTACCTGCAAATAAATACCGAGGGGATCATCAAGAATAGGTAGTTTCAGGTGGAGTTTAAGGAAACTCACTTAGGATGTAGACTCAAAACTAGTGGATGTAGGCTCAGTTTTTGGTTTTTAATTGGGCTGCAGCAACTGTGTGCTCCACCTGCCTGCAGAATGTGTATTCCAAGTATGTATTGTTTTAATCTGTGCAGTAAGTAGGCAGTATTTGTTGTGCTCTCAGACAGGGACTGTGGTTGCCTGACTAGCATGGCTCATTCAACAATCTGAACACATTTTGCAATGCCGTTTTTATTTAACTTGTAATAAACTAAACCAGCTGGTAAGGCACAGATATATAAACGTCATATAGCTCACCTTTGCAATCTAGCCAGATGGTTCTTCTGCGGGCCTGTTCTCCACAGTATACTCATTGGCAATTAAAAAAGTTTGCAGTTAAACTGCGGCATAGACCCACTTAAACATGTGAATTCCTGTCTGCAGCACTACACCTGGTAGTGCTGCAGCTGGCTATCTTACACCCTGTTGCGCACACACCCCCAAAGGCCACTGAAATCCATGAGCCCCACTGATTTCCCTCAGCGAGCTCAGACAATGTCGCTCGTGAGGCTTGTGTATGTGTCTTTAGTTTGTTCTGCATGCGTGCAAGACTGACAGAAGCTGGTCTCTCTCATTATACACTTTGATAGCATACTATTAATTGATTACTTTGTTTTGGGTCCATGGCCTAACACAAGCAGCACAGTCGTGATTATAAAGGCAGCTCTAACCTTTTCACGAGCCACTGGGCTAGACACGTGATTTTAGAGAACATAATGGACTTATGTAGTATATAGTATGCCTTTGCTTCTTTTCATCATCATCAGTCATTACCCCTTTTCTTCCCCATCCCCCTTCCCCAGCATAGAGTAGCTGGCCAGAGCAAGCTGTAGCTCATGCTGACTTCACTGCCTTTCTCTGAATAAATTTTTCTCTCTCTCTCTATCTTGTGGATTTCAATGGTCATTGGTGTTGATAGTCTCGGAAACTATGCATGTGACAGGAGTCTTGAATGTTACAATGTGGCTAATCTGCTACTTGGTGGCATTTGTGTGCACAGTTGCGGTCATCCAAAAACGGCTCTACGCCAAGTCCTGAGAGAGAACCATGCTCAGCATCTGGTTCGCGGAATGAAGTGTCCTCGTCTACTCAGGTTGCAGGGATAAGAATCACTGAAAAGGATGCAAAGCTGATTGGTGAGTACCAACATGTACAATCATTTGTATCAGTGAGTTGTCTGTTTGTGAAGCTAGATAAGTAAAAGTTCTGAATATACATACTGTTCTCCATGCAACTTGTACACAGTAGCAATATTACATGTTATTTGTGCTACAAATTTAGTCTGTGTGTTAACTCCTTGAATTTTTTCTTCTTTTCTCCTTTCCTGGTATACGTTGCCCAATCGAGAGTAAGCTATCTTGGAGTGCAGCAATTTATATTGCCCCAATTTATATTAACTATTCACTGTAAAATTGGGCACAGAAATTGCCATAGGCTACTCTGTAATTTGGTGAGAGACTGACTTATGAACAGTGCTACGATTTGAAAACTGCCATTTCAAAACTCGAGTTCCAAATTACATATAGAGCAGTTTCATACAGTAGCAGTTCCATTTGTAACGTCCCTTTAAGAAATGTGCGGCAGCCAATTGCACCCTACTTGAAGAGAGGCCAACCCATTTTCTTAGCTAATTTCGCATTCTGTTTGCAGACAGGAAAAGTGTCCTTTCTTGCTTGCGTTAGCACTGTTTGCTCTTAAAATTATGTACCAAATAGCTAAACCTAGTCGCGTTATTGCAAAAGTGATGAGTAACTACACTTTCCTCTTTGTTCGATCTTTCCACTCAAAACCCATGCATTGCTCAATTTCTTTTGCTGCAACGTTGACTTTCACAGTTTTAGCTGAGTGCGAGCAAAACTTGACCTATACTCCACCTCACAAGTTGTTTGCAGCACGGCTGTAGGTATGAGGCATACGCAGGTAGTATCCCTGTGCAGTGGAATATAGTTGCGGGCGTAACTGTCTGGTTAATGGTGGGCTTAGACAGTTTTATTTTTGCTTGGTAATGATACATTACAGAGATATGTGACATCTTAGTATCATTGCGCATGCACATCGTATACCGCGAATCACTGTAGCAGTGAGCAGATGATGCGACACGGATGAACACATCTTGAGGTGCATTCTGTCTTCCTATTTGCTAAGGAGCCCTGTAGCTGCCACAGTGCTCCAAACGACTTGTGAGATGGAGTTTAGGTCATGACCAATGCAATGTCATGTCTTGAATTTTGTTTTTTCCACAGCTTCAAAAATTTACTCGAAAATGCGCATGATAGCTTTACTTTGTTATTGTCAAATAAATTGTTTTATCTTGTCATAGTGATGTTCCTATGTACTAGAGTGTAGGTGATCAGTAGTATCGGAAATCTCTCTGGAGCCAACATTTGGACAAGGGGACTTGTCCTCAATGTCCTCTGATGAAGACAAGTAGTCGTGTCATAAAATTGGCTCCAGAGACATCCCTTTTGAACAACTGTTGATCAATTCATTTCTCGATCTTCCTCTGTATCTCTGTCTTGTCTAAAGTGTAGGCTTTACATGTCATACCTTAAATGTGTGGGTTTGGAGCATTTTCTTGTTGGCACTTAACTTCTTCGTATAACAGTGCCCTATTGTGGCCTCTTCAGGTTTGGTGTCCATGTTCCTGCATCTGCATCCGGACGGTGCAAGTCTGGACTACCTGTGGTCATATGTGCACACTCGGGAGCCAGCTCTGCAGCCCTGTGATGTCGAGGTGCTCCTCTCCAAGTTCCCCACCCTGTTCCCACTCGAGGTCACAGGTGTCGGTGCCACTCTTGAGAGACGATGGAAGTTTGGTGGATTTGCACCGTCTCTTTGAAATGTTTTTCTCGTCTGTTTGTTCTTGACTCTATTTTTTTCCTCCTCCTTGGCGCCCTTCTTTGATTTTGCGTACTCTTCTGTCAAAGCTCTCTTGTCTTTCCCTATTTCGGTGTTGTTCCTGTCACGTCGGTCCTGATTGTCAAACTCGAAAAGTACATGCATTTTCGTTTTACAGATCATGCAACATCACAGTATTATTTCAAGTATGTTGTACACAAAAGATGTCTGTTCAAAATGTGGCTTGACCTACAATGTTTGTTCTCACTGAGCCGTGTTATCTATTTAAGGACAAACCTTATTTAGGCAAGTGCAGCCTTGTTACGTCCCCAGAGCAAGGCTTGACTCATGGCCCATCAGAATTCTTACAGATGCTTGTGTGATGGACACGGTGATGAACTAGTGCAGCAATCCATGGGCAGTTTAAATTGGTACAATTTTCCATGTATAACGTGTCAGCTTATCAGCTCCTTGCACATTCAAACTGCCTGTGCATGGGCACATTTCGATATGTACTGTTTCTTAAGCTGTAACCTAACACTCACACGATGTGCATACCTCTGTTGGTTGAACAGTGCATGCTAGTCAAGTATGGCAGCATTCTCAGTCTTTATTGTTGTTAAATGCGTTCAATTGTAGGGAACGGCTTTTATGCACTTTTTTTTATTATTGGTATTTATCTCACCTGCATGAAGGCATATACAATGCTGTGTCCTATCCATCTGACTGTAACCCGGTATGTTGCATGTTTTGCTTACCCTTGTTGGTGGCAATTTACAACAGCAGTGCAAGCTATATGGTTGTCATGGTGTTTTCGTTCTATTTCGGAGTTTATTTTGTTCCTGCTAAGCGCATTAGGAAAGTAGGATTGTGTTATTGAAGTGATGGTATATATAATGCTTACTGTCTCTAAGCTATCAATGATGTGGCAAATACAAGGGGCAGCAGCAATCCAATGGGTGCAGAATGCAAAATGATTGTGCACCATGCTTTGGATGGAAATTAACCTGTAGCACCCCAGCATTGCTTCTCTCATAGCCTGTGTGCTACGACTGGACAGTAACCCCCATCAAACAATGAAGCTATCTTCATACAACAGCAAGTGAGCCAAGCATGCCTGGTCGGTTTTGTGATATGTCATCACACAAGCATGGACTAGCTGGCAGGCCAGTGCTGCTGACAAATTGCGGCAGGAAAATGGATGAAACTACCATGAAACACAGAATAATGCTGCCATAGTAAGCATGGCTAGCCTCTTGGTCAGGCCATCATACCTGCTGCTCACAATCTTCAATACATTGTCAGATGATTAGCAGTTATGAACCAAAGAAGATGCAATGAGCAGTGGTATGGGGGCTGACATCTTCAATTCCATTCCATAAAAATTCGGTTCAGTTCAAAAATGCACTCAGAGGCTGTTTTAGTGCATGGCATTTCCTCTGTTGTACAATCAGTATGCACTCTCATTTTGCCACCACAGTCCACCATCTGGTTTCAACCAGCTTTCCAGTCAGCAGTTGCAAGGCGTTATTTAAAAAGAAAATTGGGCAGGTCAAAATCTCCTGCAATGCTTGCAACAGATGTTGCCTAGCTGTTGCACATCACATGCACATCTCAATTACGTGCACAACAGCAAATTTTAGATTTCTGCTTGTCATGCAGTATTAGTGCAGTTAGTGCAACTGCTCGTTGTACTATGCAAAATTTTCACAGTACTCTTTACAGCGTGCAATTCAACTGAAGTGTGTCGGTGTGAGAGGAGGCCATCTCCCTTACTGCCAATGTGCACATCCTGCCACTCAGTGCCACGAAGGAAGTGGTCGAGCTGTGATAGCGTTAGTGCAAATGAGCCGTTTTACCGACTGCATTATCGCAAAAGGTTGCTTCTGTATTAAAAAGACCCCCCGAGGTTTTTCATCGAAGCTGCAGCCTCTTTGTCTCTAAAGGGTTCCTTCTCTCCATTTCATTGCAAATCTGCTGGATGGCAATGCCTGAGCAAGCACTTGTAACAATTGTACTGCTTAGGCGGTTGTGTGTAATATTGTGTAACGCCTTCCTTTATCCTTCTTTTGCCTGCACATTCGTGAACATTCTGTTTTCTTGTGCAAAGAAATAGACCAATGCTGGCTTTCACCTTCTGCGAGGTGATCTCTTTACACAACGGAATTCTCACAAGATTGTGTAGTGTCTGGGAACACAGGAAAAGGTGAACAAAAATGTTTCAAGTTACCTTAGCCATAGACATTGGAAGGCCTGTCAAGACGTTGTAATAGCTTTTTATTTTTAGGTATAAAGTAATTCCTCATTACGCATTGTTTTATAAAGATTTTTAAGTAGTAACATTAGGTATGGGCATGCCTTATTGATGTAGACTGTAATGCTTTATTAGCATTACATACTCCATTGCCAAATTTGCTGTTTGTTTTAAATCTGCAGTTATCATGCCATGGATTGGGTGATATCCAAAACAGAATGACAAAGCCTTGTTTAACGTAAAGCCTTGTTTAGATTATTCTAATCCTTGCATGAAGTAGACTGACTTTCTGTATCAAATACCTTAACCATAACACGTTAGCATTTTAGCTAAGTGTGTGAGTAAGAAAGCAGCTGCCACCATTTCTAACTCGAGAACTGCAATATTGCATACTTCCTGTTTTAAATTTCAACCTTTTTAGAAGCACTAGCTCATGACATATATTATTAAAGTCCAAATAGCTATGATAAGGGAAGTAAAGTGATTGCTCCGAGATAGGCATACTGTACTGCCGCAGCTTATATTCTTGAAGCCATGCTTTTCTGTAGGTGTAGCAGCAAACACACTACCTGGTTCAGTAGCGCACCAACAGGGGGGGGGGGTTGGTTGGTTGTTGTAACCCCCCACACGTCCAGCCCCACCAGTCCAACGTGTACCTTCAGCACTCTGTTCACATTGTCACTACAATTCAAGAGGTGGCTTGAGGTCGAATTTTCCTGATTAACAAAAACACTCTATCACTGTCTAGTATTTACTTATTCACTCTTAAATCACTTTGAGTAAAATGCTGAAGAAATAAACATCGTCATCATCCTTGGTGTCATTATTATAATTATTAGGCATTTTATTTGCTGTTGCATTACTCTGGATAAAGCAAGGAAATGTAAAGCAAGCATATTATGTAAAGTGCTTGCTTCCCCCCCCCAAAAAAAGTACCCCCCCCCCCCCCCCTGGCAGAGATCCTGGGTGCGCTACTGGTTAGAATACTCCCCATGCTGACATGCCAAAGATACAGTAACACTGCGTGCTTACTTATACAACATGCTTCAGCTTTAATAGCCAGTGTTTACATCTTTCCTATGGTCGAACTTCTCGTCTCAAAGTTCACACTGGCTGTGGTTGTCAGGAAGGTGAAGAATAGCAAATGTGTTCAGGACTATGCGCAGAAAGGCCAAATGTGTTGTGGCTATTGCAAAACACCATGTTGTTTTGGTGATAGCAAGTAAGGCTTTACTGCAATGGTGTTACATAGCTTTTAAAGTTATCTTTGAACAAGTAAATGGGCATTGCTGCTCAGCTGTTGCTAATGCTCTGCGAGTAACTGCAGCCAAACCTCATTGTAACGAAGTCATATTTGACATAAAAATACTCTTATAGCTGATATTCTTTATAAGCATATATTTCTTACATGCTGATATCGTAAAGAAATATTTAATATTTACTTTCTTATATCCAATAATTTGTTATATCCGTCTTCATTCTATCGAGGTTCGACTGTAGTGTGAAGAGGCATTTAGTCTGTTGCAACTAGCTGTTGTAACCACAGTAATGAGTAGCAGCGTAATGGCAGCATTACAGCGGATGGCTACTAGCCTATGTAGTGTGTGTAGTTGGCTATGAGATTTTGTCTTTCTGCATTCGTAATTGAGATGGTCTGCTTCAAGCACTTTGCCTTCCACTGTGGTAGTAGTAGATTATTTTCCTTGTTAACATTAATGAAATGGTACTTCATCAAACCGGCATTTACAATCATGTAAGCACTATGCTGTATGACGACATATTAAAGGTGCGACTAGGGAATATGCAGAAAAAAAAAAAAAAAACAAGCCATTCCACATGCTTCTTCCAGCATGTTTTCTGTTGAGCCTGAAGTAAACTCCTAAGTCGAACCATAGTGTGCATTTAGTCGTCACTTACTTTTATGTTGCATTTATGTAACATTTTAATGACTTAAAATTAATTTACCCAGAATGAAAATTTTACCTTGCATTACAGCAGAATCTCGGTTTTATTATCAATCTTATGAAGCATAAAAAATATTGATATAATCAAATTTTGCATCATTAAGTAAGAAAACAATTAACTGAATCAGTTAACTACATGAAAAGCATGCATATTTTCAGGTTATTTTCCCTATTCATTTTCAAAGAAATTATTGAAGCAGCTTGGATGCAAAGCTGAAAATAAAGTTTACAAAATGTAGACCAGACAAACAAGAGTGACATTTGCCCTGTTTACTTTTTCCTCATTTCCTCTACGTGCTCCTTCAAATACAAGAAAGTATCAACCGGCTAGCCTGACAAAATGTTCACTCCTTCTGGTAACTTGGTTGACAATGTCATCTTGCTGATGCTTTAAGAGGTTAAATGTCTTGTGCATGCTTATGCAGTCATGCTTGCTTAGCTCAAAATGCAATGTGCAGCGTTTTAAGGCAAGTTGTGTTTACTGGTTGTCACTGGTAACATTGATTCCATGCGAGGGCTCCCGTCAGCCCCTGACCATCGCAGTGACAGTTGACAGTGACTGACAGCGACACAGTTCCGATGTTGCTGTCACATAAACCGGTTTTTACATGAGCACAGCAAATAAGCATGTTCGCGAAGTCCCTTCTTTGGTGATGCACATGCACTGCTACATGTTACTGTCTTTTAGAGTGGGAAGCCATGTTCTCATTGGAGTTGAATGCAAAAACATTCGTGCACCATTGAGCTTGGTAAAAATTAAAGTGGAGCACTTCTCTGTGGCATTGGGACATTGAACTTCATCAGTCGATGAATAAATCAAAATCAAAACTTTCCGATCAGTGGAAAAGAAGTATATAAAGACAAACTTGACATGCTGGGATGCCTGAAATTTACCTGTCATATTGTTGCAGAGATGTCACCTGCAGTAGATCGAGCGCATTCACATCATCTTGAAATGTGACTCTTCATACATGCAGTTTCAGTAGTAACTGGGAGAAAAAAAATATTGTGCGCACGATTGAGATTCCAATAGAGATTACACAGCTACAAAAGTCTGGCTACATTTTGTAAGCTTTCCTAGCATTCCTTTCAGTGCTTTTCTTACAACAACATAGATTGATTAGAAGTTTTGTATATGTAGCAAGCAGCATTACTTTTTGTATTGGTGCCTTGAAATTGCTTAGTGCTGTTCAGATTACAGTGCATACAGCATTTTAACCTGGAGGGACATGTACTGTAAAGAAGTAACTAATTTCAAGCATGGTCACGCAGCTAGCGTTTATTACACCAATCACATGAGACTGAGCTATAGCAATTAACATTGTCACTGGAACACTCGACTCGCAACAGTGGAACTTCTAAATCTCAGAGTTTATTGTTACCCTTGGTGAAGTGCCATTTGTGAAAGTTTTTCAGGACTCTAGCGTATTGGGATTGAATTATTTTAGCCGTGAACACTGACTGTGATTACAGGTTGTGCACCCTTGAGGAAAGTGCGAAAGATTATAATTGCATAATGATTATAATTACGTAATGATTATAATACTATGGATGATCATAATTGAGGGACTTTGTATTGGAGAGTAGGGCCCTGCTCACTGTATTGCTCAGGTGCACAGGTTCCGAGGACATAAAAAGAAAGTCATAAGCAACGTTATGCAAAGGATTCTTAGCAAATTCACTTGAGTATTGATAAATATCTAGCAGAAATTGTGTGTAGTTCGCACAGATAAATTGGGCGGCTTTCGGAAAACATATGGCAGCATCTTAATATTCTGGCTTTCCAAATATGAAAATAAATGCCCTGCGTACACACTGTTGCTTTTTACGGGCAGACGGTATTGTGCCATGCTTTCTTCTCACACGAGTGGTGGTAGTGGCTACAATGCATCGCTTCAGGATAAAAAATTGTCATCCGTGGAATACGACCATTAGAACCATGCCTGCACAGAATTATAATGTGCTTGAATTCACGCAAAGGCAGTGAGTAGCTACATAGAATTTTACCTTGAGAACTCTATGACTGCATTTTTATGGTTATGGATGAATTTTACTTGAATGATCTGAGTTATGTTTAGAAGTTTGTGTTTTGTATTTCAGGATTTCTTATTTTTACCGTTTAGAACTTTCATGTGTGTTGATGGTTCCTGACATGTACTGCTTCTGTGCGCTGCATGATCTGGCACATGTGCAGTCGCAACTGCATAGATGTATATAGTTGGCATGAGCAAAATTACTTGTGCTTTCAGGTGAAGGATGGGAGCTTGTGTCCGTCCTGTGATAAGTAGCTAAGACTACTCTAATTCATGCTTGCCCATAACTTGCACACATAATGGGAATGTACAGATACCGAGGAACCTTATGTAAGAGGAACTAAGTAATACCAAGTTGGCCGATAATTTAGACTACAGCTCTGGTTCCTTCGATAGTTTACTCCAATGTATCATGAACATTGTCCCAGATTGTTAGCCCAAATAACTGCTCATCACCTGAAGAGCCTGTGCCACAGGCTCTTACTCCATGTGTGCTGTTTGCTACAGATGTTTGTCCTGTGTGTCTGCTAACAAAGAGCATTGTATATACTGATCATATAGCTCGTATGATTTTCTTGTGCCATTTTTTTAAACATTTCTTGTAAGAGATTTGTTGATATCGTCATAAGCAGTTATTGCCAAAAGTACACAAGTCATTCGCATGTGACCAGAATGCTTACTAGGGTGTGGTAATTGTCAGATTCTAGAGTAAATGCTACTAAATTTTCCGGTCTTGAGGGAGTTGTGCTACATTGCAACAAATGCTGAGAAACCACACTATTTACTGCTTCTCTAGATGCATACAATGAAGATTTAAAATGCACAGCTCCTCTGTGACCACCCACAGTCACTCAGTCAGACAGGTAGGCAAGGTTTAGAGCAATAAAGTGATTATAGTGGCTATGCCGTTGCATTGCTAAGCTCAACGTTGCGGGTTCAATCCCAGCTGCCTCTGCAGCATTTTGATGGGAGCAAAATGCATAAAGAATGCTCGTGTACTTAGATTTAGTTGCACCTTAATGAACCCCTTGTGGTCAAAATTAATCCGTAGGCACCGCAGTGTGCCTCAATCAGATCATGGTTTTGGAACACACAGCCTCAGAATTTTAGTACAATAAAGTAAATGTTAAAGCAGTGCTCATATGGCGTGACCAATGCACATGTTTTGATTTGAGCAGGGGGTTACTTCAAAGCTCAGTGGCACCCAAACAAGACTGAAGTAAACTTCTACATTTGCCTGACTTCAATGCTTTTTCATTCATTTTGCATATGCTGGTTGCCGAGAATTGCAGGTGTATGTTAGTGCAAGATAAAATAGAAGTGCAGCGTGTCTGCGCTCTAAATACATGAAAAGAAGGAAGAGAGGGGCATCCATCAGTGCAAAAAATTCCTGTGAAGTTGAGCGTGGCAAGTCATTCTCGTGACGGGATGCATCAGATAAAATGCTGTTCCCAGGAGCCTCATTACACATTCTGAGTTACATGCCTGTGTACATTTGACAGTCACTGCAGTTTCTGTGTTTCTGCATACCAAGGAATTTACTCAGCATTGCCTATCTTGGGATCTCAAATGTAAAGAGGACAGCGAGTTTACACTTGAAGCATGGTTGTGATGATGCGGAAGCGAGTATGCAGTGTTAACCTAGTGTGCTGTGCTACCTTCAACTGTTGTGTATACTTTATTTATTACTCTTGCTCTAGGAATTTTTGCAGCGTGCAGCTCATGTGTGTGTAATATCTAGCATGTTGCTTATTTCTGTGTTAATTTTGTGGTTTGTGTGTGTGTGCAAGTTTTGCAACAGCTTAGCTCAGTCATGTAGATTTGGGGAGGTGAGTCATTGAGGGTGAAGGAATATGGGCTTTTGGTGAGCAGTTTCTTAAGGCTGAGCTGCTCCTGTCTCAGTATTGCCTTTGCTATGTTTTCAGGGTGTGGTTTAGTGTATACATCACATGTGATTTTCTGCAAATACTGCACTTGCTGTAACTAAAACCTGTGCACTCTGTGCAGCGTCCATGTGTGCACATATGCACTTGCCTAAGGAGGTACTGTTTCGAGGTCTGTTGTTACCATTGTGCATAAAGCACAAATGTAAAGAGGACAGAGAGTTTACACTCGCTGTCCTCTTGATCAGCCATATATGTATTTATGAAAGTGGTTAAAACTTGGTCACTTGGTATCTGATGCCAAATATTACTGGTCATCGTTCTTGAATGCTAACTCTGCTAGAATTGTACACTTTGCTGCAAATAAATGGATGATAAAAGTGTGTACTGGCCAGATTTGCAGCAGTATCTGTGTTCATGTCATGAGTCTTTGGAGGTTTGGCTTCAACAGCTGAAGGAAAAAAAAAAAAAAAAAAACTTGCAGCTTTTGTTAAGGGGATTGTAAGACATCACTGATGCAACAGAATGTTGAACAAACTTGAACCTGAATTTTCACTGGAACTGAGTGAGCGCCACTATTCTTGGTAGGTAATGCACATATGCTAAAAGAAAGCAAGAATAGTCTCCAGTACTAATAAAACATGTAAAAACATAAAGGTACATGAGAGTCAAATGATGTCACCACTCTTACACTCTAAGGTACGGTAGGTCTGTTTTGCACAACTACTACTTCTCTGTAAAGCACCACTTAGCATCTGTTACGAATGGCAAGATGAGTTGAATGGTAGAACCAAGGCATGCTATGCAGTGCAGCACAGGCACCTCAGCCAAAACGCTTGTGCATTGCTGAGCTCTGTTATGCCAATTAACCCAACTGAGATGGTAAAGGGGCCCCAAAAAATTGTTGTTTTGCTCCAGGAGGCACTGGTAGAATTTGGGGTGTATTGGGAGGCGAGCACATACGTGTTGGGCACGAGGCATTAATTTGGGCTAGCTGGCAGTGCTAAAAGGACAAGGGCGAACATAAGAATGTAGTGTCATTTGTTGTCACTTTTATGTCCATCCTTTTGGCGCTACTCAGTTTCTTAGTATGCCAAAAGCAAAAGATTTGCATATATGGGTGAAAACGGGAAGCACCAAAGCGTGCTTGATTTCTCCTCTTCATGGCATTCTGTGATTGGCGAGCTTATATTTGGCAGGTCTTACAGAGCCACTGGAGTGGATAGCTAGCTCTTCAATCAGCTTTAACTTGCACGTATCCACATAGGTAATAAAGCATAAACTATGCAAAATTGCACAAGCTGGGTCTGTTCAATTCTGTCTGATGACCTCTGCTTCTTGCGCGCTTTCGGCTGTCCCTTCCTGCAACAATTTGCGGCTGCATACTGGGACCTCGCCGCAGCACGTTGGCTCTTCTGTACAACCGCAATAGCTGTTGTAGTCTTTTGCTAATTGCCAGCGCACATAGTTATTAATACGCCGTACAACTCTATTACACTATTCTACATTGTAGATTGACATTTTTTTTTAATTGGAGCCTTTAATTAAGAATTAACCTTATTTTATGTGGTCAGGCCCATTAACACAACCAGAAACTCTTAGCCACTTCTGCAATGTGCGATACTACTCCTGGAATGGCTTCCCGAGTGATGGGCTTGCCTTCTTGCCCGGTGCCGAGGCCCTCCGTACCGAGGCTCTTTTATCACGGCATGGTTCCGCGTGAAGTGTTCACTCACGCCGGGCGAAGAGGCCGAGCTTAAATCAATGGTAGCTGAATACATGTGCATCGGGCACACGGGGCACGTGCCCCCCCCCCCCCCTAATAACAATTATAATAATGGGGTAATAATAATAATAATAATAAAAACAACAACGCAGTGTACCAGAATACCTAGAATAAAACGACGTGCAACACTGCCCACCTTCACCCTTCCTTCTCCTCTGGTCAAATGCGACTCCCCCTCCTAAAAAAAATTCCTGGTTATGCCACTGAAGGTCGCTCATATGCATGCGTGCGCAGCTTTCAAGACGTCACAATGTAGCAGCGTTAAGTTCTGGCCTATAGTCTTATATTAATGGTTCTGGGATCAAACTACACCCTAAAGTGTGTGCTAAAAGAGAGTTTACACCCTTTGGGGCTTGTGTTTCCGCCAAGCAGTATAATTGACATTTAGTTTGTGTCCATTTCCTTTACCAATGGCTCAACCTTTACAAACGGATCAGCGCCAGCTACAGGTGGGACCTGACCCCTATGCTCGCCAACATGCTTTTTTACCTCGATGGCCCACTACAGGTGTGGTTCGAGACGCACGAGGCTGACATTACAAGCTAGGACTCTTTCAAAGAGAAGATCAGCGACCTTTTCGGTGATAGCTCTGGTTTTAGAACGCATTTCTTAGCACGCATTGCCCATAGAAGGCGCAAAAATTAAGAGTGTGCACAATACTATACTGTCACCTGTAGTAGTGGGAATAGGGGGTAATCTTCGGCGTAATCTTGTCCAACAATTCTCGTTGTCAGTCTCCGTGTCATTTAGTTAGCCCTGCACGACCAGCGACTGATACAAAACATTACTTCTATAATGCCCAGAATTCGTGGAAGAGTGCAAGACTTGCTTGATGGACTGAAACATAAAGTCTCTCCGTGCACTACCATGGAGGAATTGATCTTCCCGTAAGGACACTAGATTTTTAAGGGAGAAGTGTTTCACCACCCCCTGAAGTTTTTTAAGGACACTGCCCCATTCAAAGAGTAGTGAAGTTTATCAAATGCTAAACTTTACCAATCGGGTAATGCAGTTGATGGCCCCATGGGCTATGGAGTGAATTGTGTGCTGTGATGAACTGTGTGTTCATATGTATGTTCATCCTCGCATGGTAACAGGAGACGCTCAGGCAAAGCAATTGCCGGTATGCCTTTGCAAGATTAGATCCACCCGTAGATGGCACCATCCTCATCCTCTTGGAACTTCTGTGTCGGAAACGCCATGAGCATCTCATGCGTGCCACAGCGTCCCTGTATGCAGGATTCATGATTATTGTTCTGAAGTAAAAAATGACTCCTAAAACAGTTTAAAATTTTATTGCGTAAATTCTATAGGCAGTTCACACTTTTAAGCATATCTTGTCCTCAAACTATAATAGTCATCTATCTTGCATGAATTTCCTTTCTTAGCGAGCGCAGTGTTCCTGTTGGGAACGCTATGGTATGCTGATACGTGCATGCCGTTCAAGACCTGAAATTACTGGAAATGCATGCAAGATAGATGACAATTATCGTTTGAGGAGAAGATAAGCCCCAAATAGTGTAATATTTTTCTTAGAGTGCGCCTTGGTACTTAACCGCCTTTTGGGGTGTAAATTTGTTCCCCAACATTGAACTTCGACATTTTCCTACATATACCATTCATGACAATAAAGTATAGGTAAGGAAGTGCCATCAGAATGATGATGATTACAGTTCACTCTTTAAAACGTTGCACCAATTAGAGTTTAGTTTGATTTCTGAAAGGCTGAGCACCCAGTACTTCCCTATCACGAACGCGTCTATGCGTCTCGTAGAGTTCCTGGCAGGAAAATAGCGGGTGCACAGCATCAAAGAAAAGAATGTACGCGAGGTTGATGACGATTATCGTTATTTCAAAACTTGCAACCTAAAGGGAGTATGTTCTCAATACTGTTGAGGGCCTAATTTAAAACACTGAAGGGCTCACGTTAAGACTGCACCTTTCAAAATTTTGATCCATCTGGCATCTGCGCTGTGATTTAGAGAGCTCAGTGATGCTTGTTCAACATCACACAGTACTATAAATAAATTGGTGTTATACAGCGATAATTTTCATCATTATTGTGGGTGTTTTCCAGCCTCCAATGTTTTGTGCGTCAGTAGCGTTCCTTATAAAACTGCCCACACGGGTGTTTGAATTAAATTACACCCCAAATGATGGAACGGTGCCTAGTCCATTATAAATTATGCTGTTTGAGGGAAACGTGGTAGTTAATTCTTATGGGATTAAGTACGGTACCAAACTGCGTGCCAGTTAGACACCCCCACATATGCCCCATGAATTCCCGAGTATACATACCTCCGAGAATTTCACCCTGGGAATATGAAAGCATATTGAAAAACAAATTTACATATTAAGTGAAAGGCAATAATTAACGATGACCACACCCCTCGAGCCACTTGCGCCATAATGTGCATTCTTCACCAGCGTTGATTGGGATCATTTCACCCATCACGCGACTATTGCAAGGACAGCAACAGAATGCGACCCATGGCTGGCTACTTCGGAGTGAGGATCAGGACAACCCTACGACAAGTGAGCTTGACTTACGCACAGTCAACATATGGCTGTGGAATTCAACAACAGCAAGCTACGACGCCCAGCAAGCTATGGCTCACTGACGCCCAACACGTATGCGTGCAATGATATACAAGGACTCAATTAGAGCGCTGCACAAGTTGAGCCAGACTCCTCAACTTGGGTCCTGATTGACAAGATAAAGCTACCGCACACTCCATTTGCAAAATATCGTTGAGTGGCTGTGCCGGTAGACTGGGTGCCCGGACACTCAGGCAGCGTCGGTGTAATGGCGTAGCTCACGCCTTAGCAAGCGCGTTACTGAACCCCAGCTCGCTACACACATGGGCCCGCTTCCACACACGCGCGCTCTCTATATAGCTAGATGACCTGAAGAAAGCGCAGCTTCACTCAACGAACAATTTCATATTCAACTGTTCCAGCTAACCCCAAGAGTGCTGCTCTCGCTGCATGAACTGTCCCGAAATGAAGCAGCGCCACCTACTCATGTCTGTGCACGCAACTGCGTATAGGCTCGAAGCAGCTACGGACGCCATCCAAGCCGTTATGACAGTGGCCAAGCTTGGGTCTCGAGGCTACACGTCTTCAACTGTTCTTGGCCATCGTTAACATCTCACAGATCTGAGAGCTGGGCGAGTTGGTGTGGTTCCGTCTTAACAAAACACAGTGCGAAAAGGAGGTAGACGAGCAAAGAAAAAATGCATAATGTGCATTCTTCACCAGCGGTGATTTGGATCCTTTCACCCATCATGCGGCCATTTCCATCCACCGTCAGACCAGAATGCGACCCATGGCCGGCTTTGCTCGTCTACATCCTTTTCGCGCCGTAGTTTTGTCACGATGGTAACATCTCGTTGAAGGTACCTGCATTGATAGCTATCTGTTGATTGCCCAGCTCGACAAGGGAAGCTGCCCAGCAGGCTACAGGTCGACCTCGACGTCCTGACTTGGGTGCAGTGCCAGCCTCCACTGCTGCTAGGTCGTGGTGTCGGCATCGGCCTGGGGGACAGCTTCCGACGTTCTAATTTGCACGCTTCTGGTTAGCGCGCTGGATGAACTCAATGTGGCAGCGAAGAGCAACATAAGCCTTGAGTAAATGAGTGCTATTACGGGAGTGTTTGGTAACAGTCGGGCTGCTGGTGACATACTTTCAGTCAAGTATAGCTGTCCTGGGAAGCGTTGCACCAAACATGTCTGCAGAATACTGGAAAACCGCTGTGGAGATGGGTGACGAGATGAGCAGAGTTTTGCGTTCATTCGCGCGCTTGAAACACTAAGGGAAAGTTTCCATGCTCTCTTGAACTCTGCGAAGAAACATAGTTTCTTCGCCGAGTTCCTTCGACACCAGCTTCCCTGGGCTTTCGTGGCTGACCGAGGCAGCCGTCGTGCTAGCCCTCACCAATTGGACCATAGCGACAGCTTGGCACAGAGGGGATGCTGCAGCGTTCTGCACGAGCGCTGTCAGTGAGCTGGAACTGGTGTTGCTCCTGCACGACGTGTTGAGCATCTCGCTCAAGAAGGTCGACAACCACGCCATCCAGTGCACCTTCAGGACCATCGTTGCGACCGTCACTGAGCTAGTCAAGCGACCGTAGACGGCGCTCGTGATGCGGTGGGTCGTCAAGAAGACACTGAGCAACGTTCACCTCCTCCTGCTGAAAAACGTCATTCTGCCCTATCTGAAGCTTGCCAAGCCTCACAGACAGCTACCTCCTGAACTTACTGAACATGCGATAACACTGCCTTACCTTACGGCGCTACTGACCGCCGCTCGGTGTAGATAGTCAACTGGTGCGATCGCTCCACCATCTCCAGTGCCTTTACATTCAGGATCTCCTCGTCCTCCCCACGAGGCTGTACGGGGTCACGGCGGTATTGCTGACAGTGCACTTTCTCTCAATGGCGTTTGCTCGGTTTCATTGTGGCCGACAACATCTGGACGATCTTGCTCAAGTCGACGTGGAGGAAGCAGAGCCGCAAAGCCTTCCGGCACCTCGGTTACGACCAGCCGTGCGTTGGCGGGCAATACATCAAGCGACAGGTCAGGCCCTCGCCCCATCATCATGTGTTCAGGCCTGGGCCTGTCAAAGTGGCACGAGCTGCAGGTACAACGCGGGTTCCCTGCACACTTCATTAAGCCAGATGTTTTATAAACTGCTCGTGTTTCTACTACTACTGCGAAGACTTATCTTCACGACAACATCACTCTACAAGTGACCGTGTTTGGCCGTTACCTTTTGCTCTGACGATTTCATGGAATGCTTCAAATGTTCTCGAAATATCTATCCGATCCCCTCGCAGCTAGATTGTGCAAAAGAACCAGTCCCTCTTTGACCTCGTTTTCACCTGTAGCATTTTAACCTAATCATTATAGCCTATTGACATTAATACTACTGTGTAGCAGATATCCCGCCCTTGTTGAATGAACTTCTGAAACATTTCTCTGCAAGTTAGTTGCTCTATATGTACTCTACAACCCACGAGTTCACATTCCACGGCTCACTGTAAAGCTCGTGCTCGAAGAGGGGGGGGAAAGGAATGGCGAGGATCAATACAGTCTGAAGGCGTTTACTATGCTCGCAACACATTGAGTTGCCATAAAACACCACTTATAGAAAAAAGCCAGGAAAAAGGCTGTCTTATACAAACAAAAAATCGATACTTGCAGAAGCAGTGCTTCTCCTTGTACAGCATCTTATAGTGGCAAAGCCAGCTTCCCGGGTACACCGCACATGCCTCGTGTGTGTGCGTGAAAGGAGAATATTGTCATCCAACCGACTGTAGCAGCAGAAATAATCATCACGTAATTTTCATCACTGTGTTAGCAACACAAGTGCGTGTCAGACTACACTTTCTCAGCCTTTGCAGTTGTAGATTTGTCCTGGTCTCATTGACTGAAACCTGCGACCAACGCCCTTTCCGGGGCAGTCACTCTAGCATATCTGAGCTAACCAGGAGGCTAGCAGATCACAGAGTGAGGCTGAATTGATAAACATAGAAGCACAAGGACACTAAATATAGCAAATCAGTTCTGCGGAACATCACAAGGTGGAGGAAGTTTCATACGACTCATGCAGTTGCACAAGTCGCAGAGTTATGCCTGTCGAAAAAACATGCTCCACCGAGATGCATGGAGGAGCGATAATGCACTGCAGGAAGTGCATACTGTTATGATCGGCTTGGAACTGCACCTCTCCAATGTGGGAAACAAGCCCGAGCACCTTTCCCATGACGAGATAATCCTCTTTCATCGCCGAGAAAGCGTCTCACCTCTACGTCCGGAGCAGACGCGAAGGGCGAGCTACCAAAGAAGAGGAACCGAGGGGAGGAGGTCGTCAACTTGACCGCCCGACAGAGGACTGACACTTCCACAAGTTCCCCGAAGGAGTCATCGGCAGGTTATGATCTTCCTGGAAACTGTATCTCTCATGTGGGAAGCAAGCCCGAGCGCTTTTCCCGTGACGAGATAATCCCCTTCATCCCCGAGAAAGCGTCTCACCTCTACGACTGGAGCAGACGAAAACGGCGAGCTACCAAGAAGGAGGACCCGAGGGAGAGGAGGTCGTCAACTTGACCAGGAGAGAGGACCACCGAGGGGATTTAAGGCCGTCCTGGCCCCCGTGTTAAACAGAACCGCTCGAGACTCGGATAGAATCAAAACCATGTACCAATGAAGTGAATACAATCCTTTCTATTTTTCATCATCACGATGCCCGCCTTCATCGTCGTCTCCTGATTCCTGCGTGACGACCCACCTCACCCGGTCGAGATTTATCAATACTCATGGCCAGCCGGCGTTTATTTGGCTTATGGATGATGAAACGAGTTGTCACATGTAGCGTGAAATCACTAGTAGGAATCAGCCTTGAATTCACCTTGACCACACAAAGCCCAACATATCTTTTTTGATGTGCCAAGTTTGATGCCTCAAAATTCAGATTCAAGCACAATAAACTTAATGCAAAGTTCGTAGTGCTAGTTTTGATACTTTAGAGAGATTTAGGTTACGGATAGCTCAGCAAATCAATTACTATAATAATAATTCTTTTTTAGTAAAATTACATTTCACTGCTTTTTATTTTTTCGTGAGAATATATTCATGGCCAGAAATAAAAGTGAACAAGTAAATTTCCAATTTTTCTTGATGTGGAATAGTGTTTTGGCTTTCCGAGATTAAGCTACTTCTTTTTTGGTAGCACGGCAATGACTACTCCTCTATTGATGAACATGCGAATGTCATGCGAACACATTGTCCATATGACCAGAGAGCAAGGAGTGGATGAATATGGTCTAGCAGAGCTGCTGTTTGCCAAAGCAGCCTGGAGTGTCGACGGAAGGGGGAGTGCTAGCAGCTAATGTGCACATCACAAGCCATCTTTGTGATAGTAAATGCGGCGAAAATTACATTTACCTGCAGACTTTTATCACTACACTATGACCAATACATACATGCACTATGAATGATACATGCGGCGCAGTTTTGCAAAGTTGGGTAGCAAAGTTGGGTAGCAAAGTTGGGCCAATTCCCTCTTTCTTCCAGCGCCATTGATAGTGGTGGTATGCTGAGCTAGAGCAAGAAAAAACCCACATGTGCACGTTGGTTGTGAAGGGACTCATGGGTAAACATTAGGCTTCACTACATCCTAATTAAAAATTAAATCAGACTATACTCTTATCCCACTCTTCTGGAGCTTGCCAAAAAAAAAAGAAAGAAATGGATGCTTAGAGGAGAAATGAAGTCCCCCTTTCAATTTCCTTATAAATGGCCATGCCCTAATGGCAGTTGCAATGACATTCACGTGACATCACAATTTTTTAAGGTATTTTATGGCACTAATCGGACTTTCCCGCACAGAAAATTTATGCCTTCAGAAGTGGAAAGGTTTAGCCCTTACTTAATTACAAATGCAATGTGATTCTTCTTATTTAAGGAACAACTAGCCTCACCTAGACATCGCCTCAATCTGTGACATCACATGAAATCGGTGTAAAGTTTTAAGGTGGCGTGTCACTATCAATCTTTCCTCTTTGCATTGTTCTTCAGATAAACTTTTGTGCCTAGTTTTTGTATGCAAAATGATAATGCCTTAGGTATGATAGAGGTACATTTCTTGATGTAATTTGCAGAACACAGGTTGTAGCAAGCGTAAACATATATAGATTATTATTAACAATAAAGGTGATTGCTGCTCTGATGCTGATCATACAATACATGCGGTGCGTCTGTAATTCCTTAGGTCAGCAACGTGCTTCAGGCAGTGCGGTGAGTCAGAGATGGTACAACCTGGGTGAGAAAAGTGAAAAATTTTTAGGAATTAGACAGCTTAACGAGTGGTGTTAGCACGTTATGCACTGCACACTGAATTTACGTCCTAAGCTCATACAAACATGCTCCCTTATAGATTTTGTATACAGGCTATAGCACTGCACAGGCCAATTTTGCAGCCCAGGCCCGGCCCGGGCCCGTTTTTACATTGGGCGGCCCGTCCGAGCCCGATCAAAACTTTTATGGCGAGACCCGGGCCCGGCCCGGGCCCAAAATAATCTACATTACCTGCCCGGCCCGAGCCCGACGCCAAACCGGCCCGAGACCGAAAAAAACATGTTTTTCAGAGTTGAGACGCCCCAGAATAACTAGCTGCACGTTACATGCGCACCTCAAGAAAGCCCGTACCGGGCCGGGCCCGCGTGACAAAATCCCGAGCCCGGCCCGGGCCCGGGTCAAAAAGCACACGCCGTGTCCGAGCCCGGCCCGAGCCCGTGAAAAAACTGCTCTACCCGGCCTGGCCCGACCCACGGCCGGGCCAGGCCCGGGCTTTCGGGTAAGCCCGAGCCCGTGCAGTGCTCTAATACAGGCGCTATCATTTCACCACACAACTCATACTAGTAGGAAATAGTTAAACCTTGATATAACGAATTTCAATATAATTAACTTCTCTATATAATGAAACGTTTATTAATGAAACTTTTATTATTTCTTCTCCATAGAACACCACGTATTTCGGACCCCAATATAACAAGCGTTTATATGCATGATTTCAGTACAGTTGAACCCAGTTATACAGAACTCGCAAAGATATGCCTATCAGTTCAACAGAGGGAATTCGATATAAACCTGCTAAAGAATTCAAGAATTGGGCATCATAAAAGCACATACCATTTATAAAAGCACTTCACTGATAAAACTAGCTCAGTTTTGCATGAAATAGTCCTGCATTTTCTTCTACTTGAGCAACTTCGCTGCCTGTGACAGCATGCATTTCTCCACATTTTCCAAGAAGTTGGAGCAGCTGAGGCCAGAACCTTCCACATTTGCGCAGAAGCACTGGACTAGTGCGTGTGCACCAATCACCTTGGAGGATGTGGGCAAAGGATCCTCATTGCTTTCCTCAATGTGCTTGCTTTCACTTGTGTTCGGTAGGATGTCAGCAATGTAGTCCTCAAGGCGCAAACACAATGAGCAAAAAAGCAGCGAGACAACTTGCACTTGCGCGATGAGAGCACAAGAACCTCTGATTGGCCAGGATCATTTTTTGCAGGAGGGTGCCGACGGCTTGCCCGACGCGGCTCTGTCACGGTAGGGAAAGTGGCTGGATAGAGGCGCCCATGCGCCACCAAGCTAGGCCACTTTTGGGCTGTGTTGGCAGATTTACCCGGCACCGCGACAGAAAGCCAACTTTTGGCGGCACTTCTGCACCATCTGAGGTTCGATATATTGGGAGTTGCTGCTATTTTTGCTCAATGTAACGGTAATTTTGCTATATATTAACATTGTTACTCTACCGTGTTCAGAAATTGTTCGATATACAGGGTAGTTCAATGTAAACGGGTTTGACATAGTCGGGTGTGACTGTATAACGAAATTGGCAGTATAACGAAAATAACGCCAAGGAATACTGAGATATAAATGGAAAGTGCTGCAGGCAGAGATTGTCAAATGGTTAAATTACATGCGGTTGCTTGCGAAGCGCACCTCTCAAATCGGGCGTCGCGCGACAGAGAGTGGGGCCGAAGCGGGGACGATAACATGAGTAAAGGTACTAGTACTAAACGCAAGAGCCTCTTGCCATCATGTCCTGTATAAAGTGAAATTGCAATAAGATTCTATAGCACCCTGCGCAGCATGTGCTGTGGTAGCAATGTGGTAGTGAGTGTTTGCAGTCATCGAGTGAGACTTGTTCATGTTTGCCTGTATGTGCATGACACCCTGCTTTTAATTTAGCAAGTAAGCGAATGTTTAGCGCAATTTATACAGCCAATAAAACTATGAACCTTAGTGCAGTTGTTTAATACAGTAATCCCTCGTTATAACGAAATAAATACTTGAAATATCGCTTTATTTGAAATTTTTTCCGGTCCCGACCCAAACGCATGCATTTTAAGCCACATTACTTGAAGCGCACGAAGAGCTTGACCCACTTAGAGCGAAGTTGCGAGCGGAGGCATCGTTGCCGCCGAGCGACGGCCACCCTTTTTGCGCATGCAGTGTCAAATTAATACTGCCGACGAATTAGTCTCATGCAGGCAGAGAACAGGCCACAAAAGTACCAAACCCACAACCAACAACTGCCTAGTAACGGGTACCAAGCTAGTGCCGAGTGCTCCCAGCTGTTTACTGCAGAGCGAATGGAAGCTGTCAAATTCCATGAGGCAGCGCGCCCGAACCGTTAATCTCGGTCGCAATCGCATCGCTGGTGTCCCCTGTGATAGAATCCACACGAAAATAAGCTTTTCCTGACACTTTGCTATGCCAGAAAACCGCGGTCGCTTGGATACCGAAAAGTGTCCAGAAGACCGCGGGCAGACTTGCGCCGTACAATTCCATGGGGTGCGTTCGATGAGCAACCTTTTACCGCTCTTAAGAGCACTTCTGGTGCTGAAACGTGCCAAAAAGCACTAAAAAAAGTGTCCCTCCGATTATAAGTGCCATGTTCAACGTGAGGAGCTACGTTAACAAATCGGGAAGACGACTTTCGGGAAGCTGGTCTAGAAATTTGCTCGCCACTCACCATAATCCCTGCATCGTAATAAAACACCGCCCCTAGCTTCATTGCACTTTTTAAAAAACGGTGCAAATTGACCGATAACTTGCCAAAAACACGAAAAATCCGAGCGTCGCCAGCGGCGAGTCTGGCTGTCAACATATGGCAGGTCAACGCAAGCCAGTGTTTCCCCGGCAATTTTCTCGAGCCGTTCATGCTCGATTCGCGCCATCCGAATTTAAAAACGGTCTAAATGCGTGGTAGGGTCATTAAATTTGTTCCTGGCCATTTGTCAATAGCGCGGACGTGATGGTGCACAAACACCGACACTCGAACCGTAGAATTAGCACAGTGTCGTCAACAACGGTGCACTGAAAAACTCTTGTTTTGCAAACTTCACGGCTGCACACCTCGGGAAAAAATTGCCCAGTGATCATGCAAAGCCCCTACTGCAAAACCGTTCAACGATCGCACTGCATAATCACAATGAGTGGCAAATCGTTTTTTAAGAACGATTAAGAACTCGCACCTTCGAAGGTCGCCAACTACTTTGCGCATGCCGGCTTTTCCTGTGCCGCCGTCAGCGACCCTGACAATGACCAGCCTGACGATGACCGGACTTGCAGCGATGTGTGTGAGGCTGCTCATAAAATTGCTGGCCAAGAGGTAGAAGGTGACTTCCAAACATTCACGTTGGCTCCTGTGGTGCTCCTGTGGTGACCCCAGCAACAGATGCGGAGATAATTGACACTGTTGGTGGCCCCGACGAGGACGAAGAGCCGGCGGACGAAGAGCCACGTGAAGTGCCACTATGGTGCAGACGGGAGTACCTACGCCTGCTGCGAAATAAGGTTGAATGCATGGGCGGCGGCCACGAACTCGTGCAATGCTTGGTCAAATTAGAGCAGGGGTTGCTCGTGCCACGTAGAACTTGAAACAGCAAAAGCTCACTGGCTTTTTTTGCACCTAAATAAAGTTTTGCTTCACTGAATACATTGTGTTTTGACTTCCTCGCAGTTGTGGCGCAATTAAAGCTTGACTGCTGTAGCTTTTCTCGAGTGGTCGCTTATATCGAATTACCGCATATAAAAATTTTTTCGCCATCCCGCTGACTTCATTATAACGAGGATTACTGTACTTTGCTATTGTTATCAATTCCTTGCCTTTCAGGTGAAACTACAACTTCTTAACTCATAGGACTAATACTAGAAACATGCATAATGGGTACAGAAATTTCGAACAGCCATACCGGATTTGGCTTGATTTCTTGGACATAACGTGTGTGCAATGTCCCAAATTTACAACAACCATGGCAGCCTTAAGCAATAGTGGTTGCTTGTAGCATTGTTTTCATGTGATTTTAAAGCGTCTTTTGCGGCCTACGACGGGTTTGGTGGTGCATTAGTCGGACTGTGTATAGATGGACTCACTGATAGCATCGTCCACCGCAGGTGACATTAAGGTGGCGGTCCCAATCCGGCCGCATGAGCCCCCTGTTTTCAGTACTTTTGGAGCAACCGTGGCTGGCTCTTCTTCTTAGGATATAATGTTGTCGTATATACCATAAAAAAGCTTCATTCTTGTACATTCAAACTATATATAATATAAAGAAATTTATTATTGTGATTTAGAAATAAATGTTCAAGACCAAGCATGAGATACATGGTTTTTGCGAACTGTGTCTCAGTTGTGACCATATTTAGAAGAAAGTAACCGCATTTACTGCATTGCGGCTTGCTCTGTAGCTTTAAGGACATATTTATAATATTTATCTTAGCAAAATAATGTTAAATTTTTACTTTTTGGATAATTTGTTTTTGAAGATTGCCAAATATCGCAAACTTCCGTTGTAAACAGCCCGGCAACTACACGCTTAAGGAAGCTTAATGTGGGCAAATTATAGTTCAAGGAATTTCCATTTAGGACGCAAAATTTAATTCATGTACCTTTATTAGCTTGTCCTAATAATGCGACCGAAATTAAGCAATCTTTAGAATTCTGGTCCTACTTTGCCCATTTTTGCGAGAAGGTACTAAAGCTACGAAGCTGCAGTTTAAAACTAATAAAGGTACATGAATGAAATTTTGTGTCCTAAATGGAAATTCCTTGAACTATAATTTATCCAAAACTTAGCTTCCTTGAGCGGGTAGTTTGCCGGGCTGTTTACAACAGAAGTTTGCGATATTTGGCAATCTTC